>NW_023270210.1:2344110-2380320 GCF_011800145.1 Mirounga leonina
CATCTTGGTCACTTGGAAGGGCTGATGGTGGTGTTCGGGTCCTCTTAGGGGTGGTGGAGTGCCCGGGGGCTTGGCTTGGGTTGGGTGGGCCCCTCTCTCGGCCCTGCTCCCCATGTGAAGCGAGGCTGTTGCCCTGGCATGGCCTCCCTCTGCCTCCAGAACTCTGCTGCCTGAGAGGAGAGGGGGCCCCTGGGCCTTCTGAGCCTATTTGCTGGAGGAGGACTTAGGGGGGCTCGTCTCCCCAGCACCATCCTTGTTTCCCGACTCCTCTGGGATGGGCTTGAGTCCCTCCTCGGGGAGCTCCCCAGCCTCCTGGTCTCCTGCCTGGGCGAGGCCCTCTGGCTCACAGCCAGGACCTCCTGGGCCCGCCCTGGAAGCACTGCCTGTCTGGGCAGGAGTGGGGCCCCCAGGGGCCTCTGAGGGTCTTGCCTGACCTACGCCTGCAGGGACAGTGTCACGATCATCACTCTCCTCCTCCTCCCGCTCCTGCTCCTCCTGCTCCTTCTCCTCCACCTTATCATCCTCTGCCTTAGCATTGGCTCTGGCATCAGCCTGGGCATTGGCCCGGGCACCAGCTCCTTCCTCTGCCTGGCCTCTCTTGCTCCTGGCTAGACTGGCCTCCCATGCCTCAGACTCCCGAACAAGGCCCAGCATCTCTAGGAAATTTGGAGACCTCCCAACCATTCTCAGCTTCCTCAGCGCTTCATCCAGAGGCTCAGTAAGGTTGGCCCTGGTGAGCACCTGCCTCAGGCGCACGTGGTCAACTGAGGCTCTGGCCAGGGCCCCCTTCTCAATGGCTTTCTGCAGCAGGACTTCCAGCCGCAACACGAAAGCGGAAAGCCGCTCACCTGACTGCTGCTGAGCGGTCAAACACTTCACCCGGATGGTCGCCTGGGACTCGTTGTCTCCAAACACCTGGATCAGGGCCGCCAGGCAGTCCTGCGCCGTCCTGGCAGGGTTCTCCGCCAGGAGCCCATGCACGAGCTGCAGGGCCGTCCCTCGAAGGCCTTCCATCAGCCGCCTCCTCTTCTCCCTTTCCGAGACCCCCTGCCACACATGTAGCATATGGGCGGTGTGGTCTAGCCAGGCCTCAAAGGACTCCTCCCCCGGGGCGGGCTGATCCCTCCCGGAAAACACGCCCAGGCGCTGATACCGCATGGTCTCCACCCAGGGCTGGACTGCCTGACCGACCGATTGGAGCCAGCACAGCCTGCGCAGTCCCAGCCCCAGGGCCCCAGTCACACTCTCCACCGTCTGCCCCTGTTGCTCCGGGAAGTGGAACACGCGACCGAGAAACTCCTCGCCTGAGCAACGAGGCACAAAAACCACGTTCCAGGGACCGCCGGTGCCCGGGATTTCCCTGGGGACCAAAGCATAGTTGACTTCCCGGTCCAGCTCGACCAGGGCCGCAGTGGCATCCTCCTCCTCTCGAAACACTTTGCCCAGCACGGTAAAGTGGCCCATGGGCCACAGGGCAGCCTCCAGGGACTCTTGGAGTTCGGCTTCATCACAGTCCTCCGGGATGCCCAGAATGAGCAGACCCCTTCGAGCGCTGACGCCCATCCACCTGCACCAGTCCTGCAGCATCGTCACGGCCATCGCGCGCAACTGCCGCTGGCGCGGGGCTACTACTAGGGGCAGGAAACGGTTTCCGACGCAGACCAGGGTGGCACTGGGCGGGGGGGGAAAGAACTGGGGGGGGGGGGCTAGGACTCGGGGAGAACGGCCCGGGTCTCCGCAGCCTGTGAATACGAACGGGGCGAGAGCGAGGTTAATGCCGACGCCCCCCTCGCCCCCCCAGGTGACCCTACTCCCCCGGGGCGGCGCCTCTGCGGCCCAGGCTCGACCCCTGCCCCGCCCTCCACCGGCCCGCAGGGGCCACAGCGCCCTCCGCACCCGTCCGGCCGCGCACGCGGGCTGCCGCAGTCCTGCTGGGGCGGGCGGCGGGGTCTCCCGGGGGCCAAGAGCCCCCTCCCCGGATCTGGTACCTTCCTCCGGGTCGGGGTCCTTCCTGGTGGCGGTCCCAGCAGGAGGCACGCAGGGGCTGCGCGGAGCAGCGGCCGGGTCGTGCGCCCCTCTCTCCCTGGCTCTCTCGCACTCCCTCTCCTTCTTCCTCTCCGGGTCCCTCTCTCCGCGCGGCACGTGGGCCAGCGCGCCGGCGCCTGCTCGCCTCCACTCTCTGCACTGCGGACTCGGGCGGGGGCGCAGCGGCGGCGGCGCGCGGACCCCCCGCGTCGCCCCGGAGATCGCCGGGCCATTGGCGCGCGCGGGTCACGCGGCCGGGCTGCGGCCACCGCCGCGGGCACCCCGGGGCCGCGCGTGACGTCACCTGCTCCTTCCCCCGCCCCCGAGGGGGTGCTGGCACAGGTGGGGGGGCCCTGGGGATCCGCGAGTCGGTGCCCCCATCCTCGACCCATGTCTGTCCACGGCCCGCCGCTCCCGGACCGTGCCCTCAGGGCGTCAGCGTGGCGAGGGTTCCGCGTCCCCGGGTGCGCGCCGGAGAGTGGCTGGACAGGCCTGAGATGCGCCCCCCAGCGCTGCGTCCTGGCCTGGGGGGGGAACGGGACCGGGGCGGGGGCGGGGGCGTTCTGGGGACGTCTTCGCCTGCCTTCCCCCCTCCTCCAGCCCACCCAGAACTGGTCCTGTCCCCGCTGAGCGAGAAGCACCTGGGTGCGATTACGTGGAACAGACGCCACATGCGCACACGAGCACACACACACACTCCATATATATTCTAGTCCACACTCATGCCATTATCCTACATTACTGTAATTTTTAAAAACTCAGTTAATTGAGATATAACAGTGTGTAAGTTTAAGGTATAAAAGTTAGATGCTCAACTGACTGCACCACCCAGGCAGCGTTATGGAGGCCTGCCTGTGAGGATGTCTCTGACCACCCCAGCTAAACCTCTATCATGCCACACAATTATCATTTCTTTTTTGTGTTCTCTATAGGAGCATGTTAGCCATATGTTACCCTACCACTTATTCCTGATGGCAGCAGGCTGTAGGTTGGGCTGCATCCGTGTGGTCCCAGGGGCATCAGAAGGAGGGACGGAGTGAGTGCGCTCAGGCAAAGGGTCCGGTGGTCGGTGTGCTCCTGCCTGCCCTGCCAACTACATCCTCACCTCCTGTGGACGGGACTCTCCCAGGCCACGCAAGGAGGAGCCTGTGGTTGATGTCCCCGGGAGGCTCACTCACCCAACCAGGTCTGGAAAGCCACCTTGTACTGGGTGGGGCATAGAACTGTCCGCATTCCCAGTTTAGATCCTAAATTGGTCCCCATAAGCCTTTGAGTAGACTTGGGACTATTTCTCTTCCGATTGTTTCATCCACATTAAAGTTTACTTCCCTTATTTCTATCCACTCACAGTCCTTGTGAGAAGGAAAAATCCTCATATTTACTAGAGACAAAATTGGCTAAGCCTCAGATGTGGAGGTTTCCTTCTGCTCAGTCATGTAGGAAAATGGCAAGATTGTCTAAAATTGTTTTCTCCAAAACTCGTGATTCACTTTCCGTGGTATATGGAATGGTGGGACCTACTTAGTTGTGCTTTGGAAGTCTACCATGTGTGTCTTCTTTTTCTTAAAAACATCTAAGAGGTTACTCAGAATCCATGTCTCTGATAAAACACTTGGTTGCCAATTTCCAAATCGGCTTTTTTGTGATCCCGGAAAGGCAATGAAATAGCATGGTGATCTGGAAGACTACATACTGGTCCAAGTTTTGCCACTCTGAGGCCTTAACCATCTGCTCAACATACAGAGGCAGAAAAGGGAGTCTTAGAGAAGGGACACAGCCAGCTGAAAGTCACACAATGAGTAAATGGCAAAGTTATGAGACATCATGGGGAGATGCAAAGTACAGCCAAGGCAAAGGGGGGCATCCAGAATTTCTCTGGGAAGAGGCATGTAGCGGTCCCAATGAGGTGCAATGAAGCGGGTCTGTGGATGTCCTGGATGTCAGGAAAGAGGGATTTAGGGACACAAACGTCGAAGTGATAGATTTCAGTATGTTCAGTTTGAAAGTTTTTGAACCCTTTTGTAATTGGAGTTGACCTTCGCTCTGGTTTTAGGGCCTCCTGGACTCTCTGCTCAAAGGACAACAAAGAATAATGACCTTCTCCTGGCTTAGACCCCTAGTGTCAGGGTTACCTAGGGGGCAAATTCCTGAGCCCCACCTCTGGGGAGTCTGATCTGCTGGATCTGAGACAGACCTGGGAATTTTTTTTACAAGAGCTTCTGGTAAGTAAATACTATTAAAAAATACATTCTGTAATATTTAACATACACAAAGGTATAAAAAGTGCAACCAATACATAAAACACTGCCAATGAAGTTAACTTCTTTGCATATTCCTTCCCAATAGTCTTCAGCTCTCTGCCCCATAGAGGGAGGCACTGTTCTGCATTTACATTTCTTTGCATTTCCTTGTGTTCTCATGTTTTAAACTTTATATAAATGGTATCATATTCTCTGTATTCATCCATTTAGTTAACTAATCATTATGTTTGCGAGAACCGCCGTTTTGATACATGCAAGTTTGGTTCATCAATTTTCAATTCTGTATAGTATTTCATTGTAGGAGTGTGTATGTGTGTGTGTGTATGTGTGTACAAAAATTTATTCTTAAATTTCCCACTGACAGGTATTTAAGTTGTCAAATTGTTCTCCAGGTTGCTATACCAGTTTAAACCTCTATCAATTTCCACATCATCATCATTTATTTTTTTAATTTAAATTCAATTAGCCAACATATAGTACATCATTAGTTTCAGGTGTAGTGTTCAATGATTCATCCGTTGCATGTAACACCCAGTGCTCATCACATCATATGCCCTCCTTTTTTTTTTTTAAGATTTTTTTATTTATTTGCAAGAAAGAGAATGAGAGAGAGCATGAGAGGGAGGAGGGTCAGAGGGAGAAGCAGACTCCCTGCTGAGCAGGGAGCCCAATGTGGGACTTGATCCCGGGACTCCAGGATCATGACCTGAGCCAAAGGCAGTCGCTTAACCAACTGAGCCACCCAGGCGTCCCATATGCCCTCCTTTTTTAAAAAAAGATTTATTTATTTATTTATTAGAGAAATAGCTTGAGCAGGGGGAGGGGCAGAGGGAGAGGGAGAATCCTTGAGCAAACTGCCCGCTGAGCGAGGAGCCAGACACGGGCTCGATCCCAAGACCCTGAGATCATGACCTGAGCTGAAATCAAGAGTCGGCTGCTTAACGGACTGAGCCACCCAGATGCCCCCACCAACATTTAATATTATGTGGCTCAAATGTTGCCAATTCAGAGTCATGTCAATTGTTGTTTCATTGCGCTTTTATTTTGAATTTCTCTGATTATAAATGAGGTTTAATACCTTAGTTAGGGGTCCATTTCTGATTCCTTTTGTTTGAAATTCTTACTAATTTTTCCTATTTCTTTATTGGGAAGTTTCTCCTCTTTTATGCTTCATAGGAGTTCTTTATTAATCTGGAAACTTTTTTCATTTAAGTTATTTTTGCTGTGTAACCAATCACCCAAAACATACTGGCTTACAACAACTATTTTATTCTGCTCACAATTTTGTAAGTTAGGAATTGGGGGAAAGTTTGGCTGGGCAGTTCTCTCTTGAGATTTCTTATGTGGTTGAAGATGTGAGCTGGGAATTTAATGATATGAAGGCTTAACGGGGCTGGAAACCCAAGATGGCTCACTCACATGGCTGACATCGAGTCACATTTTGGGTACTCAGAGCTAATAACATTCTAATTTTTATACACACTTGGATTACAATAGCTCCTCTGAATCACCATTCTTGGATCAATGCTGAATAACATTCCATTGTCTGGATGCACCATAGTTTATCCATTCAGCTACTGAAAGACATTTTGGTTGTTTCCAAATTTTGGCAATTATAAATAAAGCTGCTATAAACATCTGTGTGCATGTTTTTGTGTGGACATCAGTTTTCAGCTCTTTTGGGTAAATACCAAGGAGCACAGCAGCTAGATCATATGGTAAGAGTATGCTTGGTTTTGTAAGATACCTGCAAACTGTCTTCCAAAGTGGCTTTACCATTTTACATTCCCACCAACAACGAATGAGAATTCCTGTTACTTCACATCCTCACCAGCATTTTGTGTTGTTAGCGCTCCAGATTTTGGCCATTCTAAGGTGGGTAGTGGTATCTTATTGCTTTAATTTGCTTTTCCCTGATGACATATGATGTGAAGCATAGTTTCATGTGCTTACTTAACATCTATATGTCTTATTTGGTAAAGTGTATTCTCAGGTCTTTTGCCCATTTTTGAATAGGGTTGTTTGTTTTCTTATTTTTGAGTTTTAAGTGTTCTTCATATATTTTGGGTAACAATCCTTTATCAGATGGGTGTTCTGCAAATATTTTCTCCCAGTCTGTGGCTTGTCTTCTCATTCTCTTGACATTGTGTTTCACAGGATTTTTTATTTTTAATGAAGTCCAGCTTATCAATTATTTCTTTTTTTTATGTTATGTTAGTCACCATACAGTACATCATTAGTTTTTGATGTGTAGTGTTCCATGATTCATTGTTTGTGTATAACATCCAGTGCTCATTGATCTCCTCTGCTTCTAAGGACAGTTGTGATTGGATTTAAGGCCCACCGGGATAACCCAGGATAATCTTTCCATCTCGAAATCCTTAACCATATGTGCAAAATCCCTTTTCCCAAATCAGGTCATATTTACAAGTTCCAGGAATTAGAACCTGCTATCTTTTTAGGTCTTTATTCAGCCTGCTACAGGTCCAAATTCATGCCCCTGCTCTGGTCCAACCCACTCGGCCCAACCCTCCCTTCTCTTAGTACTTTTCTTGGAAACTTCCTGCAGATAATTGTCTAATAAATCCACACAATCAAAGTCTTGGCTTTCTGGTTGAAAAATTATTCTTGACCTTTATATACCTCTCCAATCTGGGAGCTTATAGTACTTGACTCCAGCTTTGTCTGATTTCTATAGCTGTCAGACAGTCCTGCATAGGAATGGGCTTAGGTTTTTCACATGCTTCTCCCTTATTCATATAAATCATGTCATATGACATAATCTCAATGTCATATCATGCCATTCTGGATATAATTTATGCAGGAGTGAGAATGGAGAGGAAGAAAACACATAAAGGAGACAGAGTCAGGGGCACCTGGGTGGCTCAGTCAGTTAAGCATCTGCCTTCAGCTCAGGTCATGATCCCAGGGTCCTGGGATCGAGCCCCATATCGGGCTCCCTGCTCGGCGGGAAGCCTGCTTCTCCCTCTGCCTCTGCCCCTCCCCCTGCTTGTGTTCTCTCTCTCTCTGTCAAATAGATTTAAAAAATCTTTAAAAAAAAAAAGGGGGACAGAGTCAAACCCTGCCATCTTCACATCTGTATATTATATTCTGTCTACAGTTTTCATAGGTACATACCAAATGATAAAAACATTTACTTTTGAGAAGAAGAGTGAGATTCAGGAAAGGGTCAAAGAGATTCTTTTGCTCTTTATCCAATGGTATCATTCAATGTTGTAAACATTGAACAAATGTTTTGTTTGTCCAAGTTACAAAAAAGATGAATATATATGAATTATCATTCAAAAGGGAAAACAAGACACCAAACAATACTTATAGAATGATTCCACTTAAATAAAATAAAATAATACATGTATATGTTTATGTGTATAAATGTTAAGGGGATAGGCAGAGTTCTGGAATGATGCTCACTGAGACATTGACAGTGCTCACCTTTTCTGGAGGGAAGGGAATGGAGGTGGGAGTATGACTTTTAGTATTTCTTCAATATGCCTTTTGTTGTTTTAATTCTTTACCATGAAAATATAATCAGGGAATATGGTGGTTAATTTTATGTGTCAACTTGACTAAGTTATACTTCCCAGTTGCTTGGTGAAACATCTATACAAATGTTGCTGTGAAGATATTTTTATATGTGATTAACATTTAAATTAGTGGACTTTGAATAAAGCAGATTACTCTCTATAATCTGAGGGGGACCACATCCAAATGGTTGAAGGACTTAAGAGAGAAGACTGAGGTGCCTCAAAAGGGAAGAAAATTTTCTCCAAACTGCCTTCAGACTTCAGCTGCAACATTTACTCCTCCCAGAGTCTCCAGCCTGCTTGCCTACTCTAAAGATTTCAGACTCGGCAGCCCCCACCCCACAATTGTATGAACCAATTCCTTCCGATCTCTATCTCTATGTTCCCTATTGGGAATAGTAGAAGAGCAACAGAGATGAAAATATAGAAAATAAGTCACTTCACTCAGGACTCTCTGTTTCAAAGACATGCTCTGTAGCTGAAAAGGCCCGGCCTGGAATTCCAGCTTCACCACTTTTAAATGTGTCATTCAGCAATTACATTAAACTTTAGAGATTTCTGCTTACCCATCAGTATAAACAAGAGAAATAATGGAAATGAAATAATCATTTGCATTACTGTGAAAGTCAAATGATGTAGTGCTTGATACATTGAGCATTACCACAACTCAGCAAATGCCATTTATTGTTATTAACAATGTTTTTCATTTTATGCTAAGAAAGCAGTGGCAAGCAATTGAAGGGTTTTGAGCAGGGAAGTAACATAATCTGATCTGTTTTTTAAAAAATAATTCTGGCTGCTATATGAGGAATGCATAAGAAGGAGGCAAAGTGGATGCAAAATCGATTTAGGAATCTGTTGCACTAACATATGGGAGTTATGGTCATAATTTGAACTAGGATGATGGTAGAAGAAATGAGAATAAGTGGTAGGGTAACATATGGCTAACATGCTCCTATAGAGAACAAGAAAATCACACTAAAATATGACTCGTGTTTCCACCACAAAAAAGAAATGATAATTGTGTGGCATGATAGAGGTTTAGCTAAGGCTAAGGTGGTAGCATATTGCAATATATAAATGTATCAAATCAACACTTTTAAAAATATTTATTTATTTTAGAGAGAGAGAGCTCGAGTGGGAGGGGCAGGACGAGGGGACAGAGAATCTGAAGCAGATTCCTTGCTTAGCGCTGAGTCCAAAGCAGGGCTTGATCTTATGACCCCAAGATCACAACGCAAGCTGAAACCAAGAGTTAGATGCTCAACTGACTGCACCACCTAGGCACCCTTCAAATCAACACTTTTTATACCTTAAACTTACTGTTATATGTCAATTATATCTCAATTAAATGAGTTTTTAAAAATTACAGTAATGTAGGATAATGGCATGAGTGTGGACTAGAACTGAATATAAATGAAGAGGCTC
The DNA here is from genome assembly GCF_011800145.1 of Mirounga leonina. NCBI lineage: Eukaryota > Metazoa > Chordata > Mammalia > Carnivora > Phocidae > Mirounga > Mirounga leonina. The sequence goes on from NW_023270210.1 coordinate 2,353,370, forward strand.
AAGGGAGTTCCATACCTGAAGCTTACCTGCATGGTGGATTCATGGGTGTTCAATATTCCATTAGTCTTTAAAGTCCAAAGTCTTTAAAGTTGATATACACAATACATCATATTTCTTTTTTATACATCCTATATTTAACAATAAAAACATTGTTTATTTATTTATTTTTGATGGGGAGTTATCAGAGAGGGAGAAAAACCATGAGAGACTCTTAACTATAGGAAAAACATTGTTTATTTATTTTACTTTTATTTTATTTTTTTAGAGAGAGAGAGAGCATGAGCACACAAGCAGGCGGAGAAGCAGGCAGAGGGAAAGGGAGAAGCAGGCTCCCTGCTTTGCAGGGAACCAGATGTGGGGCTTGATCCCAGGACTCTGGGATCATGACCTGAGCCGAAGGCAGATGCTTAACCCACTGAGCCACCCAGGAGCTATAAATAAATGTTTATAAATAAACATTGTTTATTTTAATTGAAGTATAATTGTCATGCAACATTATATTAGTTTTAGGTGTACGATATTTTGATTCAATAACTCTCTACCTCACACAGTGCTCACCATGATAAGTGTAGTTATGATCTGTCACCATACAAAGTTATTACCACAATATGGGCTATATTTGCTATGCTGTACTTTTCATCCCTGTGATTTATTTATTTTATGAGTGGAAGTTTGTACTTCTTAATCCCCTTCAAAACAATCTTGAGAAAGAACAGCAAAGCTGGAGGTATTACCATTCCAGATTTCAAACCATACTATGAAGCTGTAGTAATCATAACAGTAGGGCAAAGACAGTCTCTTCAATAAATGGTGCTGGAAAAACTGGACGACCACATGCAATAGAATAAAACTGGACCGTTTTCTAACACCATACACAAAAATAAACTAAAAATGAAATAGAGACCTGAATGTAATACCTGAAACCATAAAAATCCTAAAAGAAAACATAAGCAATAAACTCTGGGACATTGGCATCAGCAATATTTTTCTGGATATGTCTTCAGGCAAGGGAAACAAAAGCAAAAATAAACAATTGGGACTACATCAAAATAATAGGCTTTTGCACAGTGAAGGAAATCAATAAAACTAAAAAAAAAAAAAAGCTACTGAATGGGAGAAGATATTTGCAAATCATATATCGAATAAGGAGTTAACATCCAAAAAATATATAAAGAACTCATACAACTCAATAACAAACCAAACAATCTGATTTAAAAATGAGCAGAGGACTTGAACAGACATTTTCTCCAAAGAAGACATATTGCCAACAGACAAATGAAAAAATGCTCAACATTATTAATCATCAGGGAGATGCAAATCAAAACCTTTGTTTAAATAGTAAAAACAAAAAACATGACAAAAAGATCAGTTTAAAGCCATTGGAGAGCTACTGAAGTGATCAAAATTTAAGGGACCAACATTCAGGAGAGGAGAGCCATGGAAAGGTGAACTGACATTTTGCAGCTTTTTTTCCCCCTGGGGGCATTTGTCAATTCTGGGTGCAGAGCAAGAGGTTGAGAATACAGGTTTCACCCAGGTAGACAACCACAGCTGAGAACCAAAAAACCAACAGAACTTTCAGCAGTCTCATGGGGCTAGAGAGACAAAATTAGAGACTTAAGAGACCAAGATTTGTTTTTATTTAAATTCCAGTTAGTTAATATACAGTGCAATATTAGTTTCAGGTGTACAATAGTAATTCAATACTTCCATACATCCCCCAGTGTTCATCATAAGTGCACTCTTTAATCCCATCACCTATTTCGCCCATCCCCCATCTCCCCCTCCCATCTGGTGACCATCAGTTTGTTCTCCATATTTAGTTAAGAGTCTGTTTCTTGGTTGGCCTCTCTCTCTCTCTTTTTCCCTATGATCATTTGTTTTGTTTCTTAAACTCCACCTATGAATGACATCATATGGTATTTGTCTTTCTCTGACTGACTTATTTCCCTTAACATAATACCCTCTAGATCCATCCACATCATTGCAAATGGCAAGATTTCATTATTTTTGATGGCTGAGTAATATTTCATCATATATATACACCATATATTCTTTATCCATTTATCTATTCATGGGCACTTGGGCTGTTTCCATAATGTGGCTATTGTAGATAATGCTGCTATAAACATTGGGATGTGTATATCCCTTTGAATTAGTAATTTTGTATTCTTTTGTTAATACCTAGTAGTGCAATTGTTGGATCATAGGGTTAAAAAAACCTCAAGATTGCAATGAGAAGGTAGAGCCAGGGTACTGAGTCTGTCACACTGTAGGATTTCCCCTCAAGACCTATGCTGAATTCTAAAGTTGTGTGCAGTAAGAAGCTAAGGAGCTAACCAGAAAGCCTTTCTAAGACAGAGTAGTTTTTTACTGTGTATCATGGTAAGAAAAAGAAATAAAAGGCATTTGTTATCAGAAAAGAAGTAAAACTGTCTTTACCTGTAGACAACATTCCTATGTTGAAAATCTCAGAATTTACAAAAAGAAGCTATTAGAAGTAATGAGTTTAAGCACAAGGAGGGAGGGACTGCAAAGCGGTATGAGGAAGCTTTGTGGGGGATGGAGATGCTTAATTATCTTGATCGTGCTGATGGTTTCATGGGTATATACATATTTGTCAAATTGTTAAATATGTGCATGTCAAATATACCTGAATAAAGTCATTTAAATAAAAAGATTAGGTGAAAAATAGGAGAGGTGTGACAGATTGAAAAACCAGAGTATTCAATGTCTGAAGGCCCTGAAAAGGTTAGAAAAAGATCACAGTGGGGCGCCTGGGTGGCTCAGTCATTAAACGTCTGCCTTCGGCTCAGGTCATGATTCCAGGGTCCTGGGATCGATCCCCGCATCGGGCTCCCTGCTGTGCAGGAAGCCTGCTTCTCCCTCTCCCACTCCCCCTGCTTGTGTTCCCTCTCTCGCTGTGTCTCTCTCTGTCATATAAATAAAATCTTAAAAAAAAAAAATAAAAGGATCACAGTGGCAGGGGGGTGGGGGCTGGTGTCTGTGGTCAGAGAGTGGGAAGATTGAATCACTGATTCTCAAAGTGAGGCAGTTATAGGAGATGACAAAGCCTGGAGTATGACAGCGAGAGAGAGTGGCTGAGGTCGAGGTCACTTTTGGGCTCATTGCATATTCTGTTCTTTTTGCCAGAGCATGACCTCCCTCACCTTTTGCCAACTCCTACTCATTCTTCAGGTTTCACCATTTATGTTTCTTCACCAAGGGTGCCTTACCTGGTGCCCCTGCCTCCATCTAACTTAGGTCCATCTCTAACACACTCTTGTAGTACTTACCCTTCCCAAGCACTTAATACAGTGATTACATATGCATTTGTACAATTCCTTAAGCAATTCAAGGTTCTGTGACAGCAGGGACCACAAGTGGTAGAATATTATAGGGAATGTTGCCTATTCCCACAGGATTTTAACCCAAATCTGAGGACAGGAGGTGCTAAGTTCCTGCACAGTCTCCAGTCTCAGTGGAAAAACAACACAGTGCTTGTTATGTGAATTAGCCTGAGATGGCCTCTGACAGGTCTCAGCTCAAACGCCCACTGGTGCCAAACTCCAATTTTTACACATTTAATTATTTTTAAAATAGTCAAAACAAACAGATTTTTAGCCAATTAGGACCTGCCTGCTTTGCATATCCCAGGATACCTTACTTCACATCTGCTATCCATTGATAAAATGGAGGCTTATGGTTATAATACCCCAAACCACTGCTGCCCTTCAGAATTGTCTGATTCCAAAGACTTTGTACCATCACCAAGACACTTATACCCCCTCTGTGATGCCCTCTGTCTTGGAAATTACCTTGGCCTCCTCCCTTTCTGGGTGGTGGCTTCCTCCCTTTTTTGGGTGGTGTCCCCCTAGCCCACCCATAAGCCTCTGGGTGGTCTCATGCTATGAAGGGTGTGCAACCTTGTCCAAGTGCAGCCCAATATAGATAGCTTGTGTGTGACTGCCTCTCATGGTCATATGTTTTTTCTTTATCAGGCCCCAAATCCCTCAAATGAACCCCCTCCAATGCTGAATTTACTAAAAGATGGCAAAGCCACTTCAGCAAGCACCATCCTATCAAGGCTAATTGAGAGAAGATCACATATTTCAAAGATGATTTTTAAAGGGAATTTGTGGGAGAAAAGAGTATGTTGGTTTTTCTCCTACTTTCTCCATGAAGGAAGAGAAGGAGGGGTTTTCTCTACCTCCTCCCAATCAAATGTGTCAGTTTGGGTCCTCCAGAAAGCCCAAATGGAGTTAGAAGTGCAAAAGATTTACTGATAAATATAAAAGGGAGAGGGCACGTGAGAGGGCAGGAAGAGCCTTAAGATCACAGTGAAACTCTCACACCTGTGGAAGAAAAGGGAGATGGAAAAAGGATAGGGAGAAAGAACCTCAGACTGTGGTGCTGCTTTGAGAAAATCTTGGCCAGCCCAACAGGGAGATCTGGTGCAAAGAGGACCCATAGAGGAGTCTCACATTAAGGAGTGACTCTAGTACGTGCCCTCCTCAATACCCATCACCGGGCTAACCCATCCCCCCATGCCCCTCCCCTCTAAAATCCTCAGTTTGTTTCTCAGAGTCCACAGTCTCTCATGGTTCATCTCTCCCTCCAATTCCACCCCCCCATTTTTCCCTTCCTTCTCCTAATGTCCTCCATGCTATTCCTTATGTTCCACAAATAAGTGAAACCATATGATAATTGACCTTCTCTGCTTGACTTATTTCACTTAGCATAATCTCCTCCAGTCCCATCCATGTTGATGCAAAAGTTGGGTATTCACCCTTTCTTGGCTGTGTGTGTGTGGCGGGTGTTGCAGTAGCATAGACTTTCATATGGCTTTTAACAGTGGTATGGTTTCCCAAGACATAGATAGACCCCCTCCCAAGATTTGATTTGGATGTCAAGACTGATGACACAAAACACCAAGAGCCCCCCCCCCCCAAAAGGTTCTTTACTTCGTAATTGAGGAGCCCCTTTCGGCTCCTTGCGGGCACCCAGCCCGCTCCCTCCCTCCCGCCTCTGCCTGGACTGCGGCGATGGTCCACACGGGTCAGAGGGGCCTGCTGCAACCCCAAGGTCGGTGACACCACCAGCGCCCACCAGGCCATCTATGCAAGGGCAGGGAGAGCCCAGGGCGGCCGCAGACGGACGACCCGGCCCATTTGTGATCCTCGCGCGCCATCTAGCGGCCGGAACCAGCACGGCAGAAGGAGAAGCTACGCGGAGGCCTTTCTAGCCCTGGGCAGCCATTTCGCTTTGTGCATGGTCGCATTTCCCGATAGGCACTGCGACCCGAGCTCCCCGGTGCAGGAAATGGCGGTGCACGCAGGCGCACAAGACTTCAGTGTGCTCGCCCCCGCCACGCAGGCGCACAGAAGACGGTGTCGCGCTCCACTCGGAGCCAATCACAAGTGCCCGCGCGAAGCCGAGCACTTGGTGTTCCCGCTGCCCGGACTCCTGGAAGACTGGTGGAATCTCAGCATTTTTTTCTTTCCAACCGAGAATCTCCGGTTTTTCCGCAGATATCTTTAAGCCTCTACCACAGTAGGTGTAGTAACTGAATAGATATGAGAATAAACTGAGGAGGTCTTAAATATATATCTGTTCTAGAGCATCAACCGACGATTTCATCCTGCATGTTGTCCTTTGTTTTATTTCCAAGGTGTTCGGTGTATGCCCTGGCGACCCAATGAGCCACTGCGCCCACACAGCAGACTCCTGCTGACTGGCAAAATCCAGCACACTCAGTCCCTTTACTGGATCCATAAGCCACCGCTCTCTGCGGGGTGACAAATTTTACAAATGAGGCAACCCACAGCCCCTCTTGGACCCTAACCTGCCCATACATCAAAGCCAACTCTGACTAACAGGCAACTGTTGGCCCACTCCCACCCCAGCAGACCCTTCCGTCGATTGCCCACAGCAGAGGCAAGACTCAGCTGAAACACGCAATGAAATTTATTGAAGAGAAGCATTTACTGAAACCATCGAAGAGAGGGAATGACAACAGAGACAGGAACGTCTAACGGCCACTAGAGACCATAGGTCACGGCCCCCCTCTGACTGCACCACGGATCACAGTTTATAGCAACCCTGAGCTGAGATCCCACTCCTCGGCTCTGTCTCTGCAGAGGCCCCGAGGGTCCTGAGACCACACTGTCCCGACGAGTGTTCCACTGCTCCCTTAGCCATTGGAGCAACGTCCCTCAGTGGAGCAGACTTCTACAAGTTCCGATTTTGTGCTCCGCTGCTCTGTCACTTGCCAGTAACCGGCTGATGGAGGCTCCCTCCCCCCGCGGTCTATCTTCCCATCGCCTCGGATTCACTTCTCCACACGTCCTACCTTCCAGAAAGTGGTCACTTTTCTGTTCAGAGAGTTGCTGCTATTCTTTTCTTCGATCTCCTGTTGAGTTTGTAGGTGTTTAGAATGGTTTGATGCCTATCTAGTTGAATTCCTGGGACCAGACAAAATTTAGGTCTCCTACTCCTCTGCCATCTTGCTCACGTCCCTGTACACTTTTTAAATATGTGCCACTTCTTATATGTTAAATGTCTATTAATAAAGCTGTTAAAAATATGAATATGCAGGGAACCCTCTTGCACTGTTGGTGGGAATGCAAACTGGTGCAGCCACTCTGGAAAACAGTATGGAGTTTCCTCAAAAAGTTGAAAATAGAGCTACCCTATGACCCAGCAATTGCACAACTAGGTACTTATCCAAAAGATACAAACATAGTGATTCGAAGGGGCACCTGCACCCCAATGTTTATAGCAGCAATGTTCACAATAGCCAAACTATGGAAAGAGCCCAGATTTCCATCAACAAATGAATGGATAAAGAAGTGGTGTGTGTATGTATATATATAATGAAATATTACTCAGCCATCAAAAAGAATGAAATCTTGCCATTTGCAATGACAGGGTTGGAACTGGAGGGTATTATGCTAAGCAAAATAAGTCAGTCAAAGACAACTATCATATGATCTCACTCATATGTGGAGTTTAAGAAACAAAACAGATGAACATAGGGGAAGGGAAGGAAAAATAAGATGAAAACAGAGAGAGAGGCAAACCATAAAAGACTCTTGACTCTAGGAAACAAACAGGGTGGCTGGAGGGGAGAGGGATGAAGGGATGGGGTAACTGGGTGATGGGCATTAAGGAGGGCATGTGATGTAATGAGTACTGGGTGTTAGATGCAACTAGTGAATCATTAAATTCTACCCCTGAAACTAATAAAAAGTATGAATGTGCAAACAGTATTCACAGAAAATGCTCTGTAGTCATCTCTCACAGCCAGATAAAAGTTTAGAGAGAGACACACATATTTCCAAGCAGAAAGTGGTACAGAAGGCACCCAGAGGAAGAAATTGTGCTGATCACATTATGAAGAATGCTGCAGACAAAAGGAATTCTTGGGGTCACAGGCAGGATTCATGGGCAGGGCCCAGTGTTCAGAAGATATTCAGAGGGAAAGGAATCCTACAGATGGTGTTAGATAACAGGCCTGGCACACAAGTTGCTCCCTGGGAGACAGCACTGTGCAGAAAGTGTTCAAAAATAGTGCATAGCGAGGACGGCCTGGAGCATAGGTCTTTCGCAGAACAGATAGTGTGGTAGAAAACATTCACAGGCAGAGAGCATGTTGCAGAGGCCATTCATGTAGAAGGCTGGGTGGAGACAGTGTTAACAGGGAAGCCCATCAGGAAAGCAGTGCCAGTCTTTCTCAAGCAGCAAGGCTTGAGAACAGGAAATCAGTGGTTTACACAATCAATATAAGGCTGAAGCAGCAAAGATCAGGGAGGCTGCCATTGGAACATAAGGAAGAAAACCCAACGATTGCAGCTGCCTAAAGGACTGTCATAGATGATCCTCAGCAAGTTTTCCAGAAGCCACCGAGAAAAAACATGTGTACCCTATTTTTGACACCCCATAGTGTCCATTGGTGCTGCCAGAGAATAAGGGCTTCTTCTCTTCTGCCTTCCAAATCTGGTATAAGTATCTCTCAGAGTACTTGAGTACCTGGAGGACTGAGCCCAGAAACACTCTAATGATGGATTCTGGGATGCATATTTCTCAGGATTCTCCCTTATATTGAGGAAAGAACGTACAAAGAGGAAAGCATGCTGCATAGTTGCTAACAGTCAGTCCAGCATGGCCCACCTCTTTGACCGCTCATCACCCATAATACTCTTCTATCCATATTTTTCCCCTAAATGATCAATAGCAACACTATGCTTCTGATTAGCAAAATGCAAGCATCCTTCATATAGGTGACTGTGACTTCACCTTCTCCAAGAAGGGGTGTCAAAAATCCCATTAGACACACTCTCATTATCTGGGGGATGTCTTTTCCTTTTGTAGTTCTGTCACAATTACACTTTGATATGCTGTAATCCATAGACTATAATATTAAACACCATCCACACCATTTAAATGAAAATTAATAAATGAGAGAAGGACAAATTGGGCTAGTAGATTCAAATATATAATAACAAAGCAAGACAAAATATGCATAGCTTTTATAGCTCTTATTTCTACAGCTGGTCATGAGGTCATAGTATTTATATCTTCCTTTTTCCACCAGTATTTCAAGTTCCCCATGACCTCATTCAGGTGGTTGTGGTTGTTTACCTGGTGGGAAGATACAAACCTTCCTTCTCGATCAATCTCAGCCCTTAGTGGTCCTGCCTGCATGAGTCACTATAGTTTTCCATTAACTTCTATTATTGGACAAGGGAACACTAAGAGACAATCTCAGAGAATCAGTCTCCTAGGTTGCAGATATGGTCCTTCCTACCCCTACTGTGTAGCAGCAATTCTACTTCCCCTTGATAATCAGGAGCAATCAACCACCCAGTAACCCTCTTCTTTGTTGGTTCAGTGGTATGAGGGGCCCCAAATTGCCAGGTGGTAGTCTAACTTTCTATTCAATGGAACCAGTGTTGGTTCCCCTAGTGAAAGCTTTCCTCCCTGGGACCTTCACAGGGAGACAATATTGTGCAAAGAAGCATCACAAGAGGAATGCATTCTGTGGAGACTCACAAGTGGAAGACATTCATAAGCAGAGTCCTTAGAGGACACCACATGAGGATGAATGGGTTGGGGGCCCTCACAAGTGTAGATCTATGTGGGAGGAGACTAAGTACTAAGTTTCCAGGTTTCCAGACTAAGTACAGGTTGATCCCTGCTTGGTGGAAACCTGGTATGCTAAGTGATTTTTCAAAATAACACTACTGTATTTTTCTTTTAGGTATTTATGTCTATACTGTCACCAACAGAGTCCTAGAAATATCTGGTTAGGAGCTACTGCTGTAGTCCTTGTCTTTTGAAGTAGTAAAACCTTTTCTTCCTTTCCCAAATGTACTCATATACCCAAGATGGCGACTGAGGTTGGGGTGAGAAAGTAGATCCAGGGACACTACTTCAATAGCTATTGAACATTGGGTTCCAAGGTCCCTGCTCAGTAGTGGAAGGATTCCTCCATCATGTCTGACTTTTTTTTTGGACCGACTTTTTTTTTAAGGATTTTATTTATTTATTTGACAGAGAGAGAGAGCACACAAGCAGGGGGAGCAGAAGAGGGAGAGGGAGAGGGAGAAGCAGGCTCCCCGCTGAGCAGAGAGCCCGATGCAGGGCTCGATTCCAGGACCCTGGGATCATGACCTGAGCCGAAGACAGATGCTTAACCGACTGAGCCACCCAGGTGCCCCCAGACTGACTTTTTGATCACTTTTTTTTTTTTTTTTTTTTTGGTCTCTGGGCTGGATCAAGACATAGAGAGCATGCAAATTGTGTTTTTGGATACAAAACTCAGAAGCATGGATCACTGACAGGCAGAATGACAATTCAACAGGATTCCGTAGCACTGGCCTTAGTGAGCAAGATGAAAGTCTTGACTATTGGTACACATCTGGAGGAATGGGTTTGGATGTGTGTCTGTGGGAGCACCTTTGAGAGGGGTTTGAGAGATACATATATTTAGAATTACTGTCAAAGAAGAGTTGATGGGGCCAGGGGTGTTTAAATGGGAGAAGAGTTGATGAAGGGAGAACCCAATAAGCATTGTCATCTAATTTAGGGGTTGGCATATAGGAGAGGGATGATAGACTACCAGTGGGCAATAGTTAAAGGGAAACAGATTCTAACTCAACTGAAGAATGCATTTTCTGAAACTGCACCTGTCCACAGACAGAATGAGCTTGTACGGGACTGAGCTGGTCATTGCAAGTGTGTGATAAAGACTAGATGGCCATCTGTCTGCAATGATAATGAAGAGGAGGATGGACCCAAAAGAATAAAATATTCTTTATTAAGACCTGACTGGTCTAGAATTCCACACTTCCTTGCATGCATGATTTCTAGATTCTGCTATTTTCTTCTCTTTATATTTGATACTTCTTAAAGTATTTATTTGCTTTTGTAAATAATGGCTTTAGGGGCACCTGGGTGGCTCAGTCAGTTAAGCAACTGCCTTCAGCTCAGGTCATGATCCCAGGGTCCTGGGATGGAGGCCCACATCGGGCTCCCTGCTCAGAGGGGAGTTTCCTTCTCCCTCTGCCTCCTCCTCACCAGCTTGTGCTGTCTCTCTTGATCACTCTCTCTTTCTTTAATTAAATAAATAAATAAATAAATAAATAAATAAATAAATAAATAAAATCTTAAAAAAAAAGAGTGGCTTCAGGTAATAGGAGAAAATAAATTACACGGGCAAATACACCAAGTTATTACACTTTAAAAAAGGAAACCTTAACATTGACAACATTGACACATCTAATACTTCAACATTTATTATAATTGTGTACATTAATCTGGATTAAGCAAATGTGATTAAAAAACTAGACAATTAAAAAGAAGCAAAAGTATAATGCAACCACCTCTCTTAAGTCTGCAGAATTCTGTGCCTTTTTAGACATGAAAGAGGCTGTTCTGAATAGAAATCAATACTAATCTTACAAGCTTTCTATCAATTTCTTGCATATTGATTCTAAAACCCCTTTAAAGGCAGAGTGTATCTTAAAGGTGGAGAAGTCAGCCTATCTTGGACCTCTTTATCCTGTACTCCATCAACTGGGCCTATACTGATTCAGGGTTGGTACCTCTCACACTAAGGAGCAGCCTTTTTTTCCCTTTTACTCATTTATTCAGCAGATATTGATACCTATGTATCCGTGCCTCCCATGTGCTGAGTTCCATGCTGTGGGCTATACTTGAGGAATACCAGCTCATATTTAGTTTTGGTACATGACATATTTTACCACTTTTCCCCTCCAGAGCAAATCTAATGCACATCTATGCAAATAAATGGAGTGTTCCTCTCTGATCATTTGGTGGGAAGACAAATCCACCACCCAGAGTGCACAGGACTCACAAACTGGAGAGAGATGGAGACATTTTCTAATTAAATCAACAGAAGAGACCCTCATTTTTTCATCAGAAAAACTCTCAGGTTGTTCTTTCTCTCAAGGACCTTACACAGTGATGCTGGTCCCAAAGGCAGAGGAGCTTAGTCGAACCTGAGCAAAGTATCAGCTGACTGCATGGATGGGCCTGCAATCTGTTTAGGCAGCCAACAGGTTTCTGTGTTCCAGGTACTTGGGACCCCAGTAGTTGCTGCTATCTTGGGGCAGTCTGTAGCGAAAAATAAGTTACTGAAGGCCCTGGACTCAGATCAGCTAGCCTCCTGGGGTTTCCCTGGGTTGACAAGCTCTTCTTTGGGAAGGTCTGTGAGTCAAATCTCTACCCAGCAGAGAAATCTGAGTTCAGCAGAGCATCTTAGTTCAGAATTGTTTTCATGGAAAGGGGAGGAGAGGGAAGGCGGTCAGTTGGCATTTGTGGTACTTTATAGGGAGACCTAGGATGCCCAGAGGAGAAGCATGATTTAATACTTTCATCTCTTTGTAAGAAGAGTATGCCTCAGGGGAGGCCTGAGGAGGGCAGTGTTACCTGGTAAAATGAGGTAACCTCCGCACAGTGCTTGGTATTGTGGTTACTGTTACTGAAGAGAACACGGGTTCTGGAGAGAGACAGCAATGATTCCACATAATGCAATGACCACCTTCTGAGCCTCAAGATCTTCATCTGTAAACTGGGGACAAGAATACCCTCTGCATAGGACTGGTATAGGAATTAATGCCATCACTTTGTGATAATGCCTGATACGTAGTAAGGCCTTGAGAAATGTTAACTGCTTTTCTCCCCTTTTAATCCTGCTGGAGTCTATACACCCTAAAACCTACTTTAGAAGATTTTCCTGTAACTATTGGGAATTGAGGGAAAAGGTATTAATCAACTATCAAAATGCAGACACAGATGTTTCTTTGGTCGGTGGCCTCCTAAGAATCACATCCTATAGAATTTAAACTTAACTGTGTGACTTTCTAATACATGCCCACATGCCTGCAGGAAAAAAAAAAAAACCAACCTCAATTATAGTGAAAAGTGGGAAAGAGAAGATAATTAAAATCTGCTACATAATTCAATCAAAAGCAACCAACTACTTTTAAACGTGTATGGAAAGTTAAAATACAATCCAAATATTAGCCTATGCCAATCCCTAGCATTCAATGTCTGCAATTTACCCACCAGACATCATCAAGTCTTCAACCTGGCTCCTCAGAAGCTTTAGGGCATCTCCCGCTTTCAAGTCCCAAAGGTACACTTAGAATGTGGGTTTGCTCTCTGTCCCAAAAGTCAAGACACACTGAAACCCATGGTCCTGCTTATTGTACCAGGCCACCTAAACTCATCAGGAGGCCAACCTGTCTTAGGAAAGCTAAGATTAAATTCTTGTTCAATCCTTTTTTTTGAGCCTGAAATAAGATCATGGACATAAAGTGCTTTCTAAGTTATAAAAAGCTACAAACACAAGTAATTATCATAGCATCATTAAGATACTCTACTGGATGTAAGCAGTTCAGCTTGAGAGGGGCAAAAGCATGAAGAAATCAAATGGGGAGGGATGAAGTAAGGGAAGAGAAGCCAGCAACTTGGGGCAACTGGGGATAGCCAAACTTGTCCAGGAGTCATCAGCTTCTTCTCAGCCTGGAAGAACTAAAAGAAAATAGTAGTAGCTATGAGACTGGAAATACACATCCAATCCAATAATCAGTCAGAGGTTCTTGGGGTTGATGTTTCCAGGCATTAGGGGTAATAGTCCAGATTAATGTGTCTTCTGGAGAGAAGGCAGAACAGGCTTGTAGCTGGTGGAGAGCCTGATTGCTACCCATTCCCATTGCCTTCAAGGTAGATATTCTGTTCTGTGCTTCTAGCTGAGGAGGTGCTAAGGAGGAGGGGCTGCCAAGATCTGGAAAGGCAGTGTCCTGTGGGCACCAGGCCCCATGCAGTTCAGACACTGGGGTCAATTTTCCTGGTGTTTAGCATGCAAAACTGTCTTCAAGCAGTATTGAAAATGCAGTCCAAAGGTGCCCAAGTAGCCCTTCCTGGTCAGGCCAGCCCCAGGATGGCACCATCCCCTCCCACACATGCCCCCTTATCCTGGCCTTTACCTGCTACTGGCCCCCCACCTGTATCTTGTTTTATTGAACACCTTGGTTTTGAGCCCTGGATTTGAATTCAAAGTCCTGGGTTAGATCCTGATTCTGTCATCCGCTAGCTAGGTGTTTCCCCAGGCCCTTTTCCTTTTCAGGTCTTTATTTGCTTGTCCTCAAATGAAGCTAACAACACAGGCCTGGCCATCATCCCAAGACAGCTGGAGGGCTCACCTGAGGTGGTACATGGAAGGTGTTTCTTGACAGGAAGAGACCATGACCCCTGCAACTTAGAAGTGTCTGTGGGGGAGGGTCTTTATCTGTGCTACCTAAAACTTCAAAGTCTCATAGGGCTTCCCTAAACATAAAGTTTAAGAGAGATAACAGTATCCTGGGTTGAGACTCAGGGGGAGACCAGGGCACATTTCTTCTCCCTAATAAGTTTCCTGGCTACTTGGCACCCACCTAGAAGAGCTTCTCATAGCATTTCCCACAATGGATGGTGTCACGGTGAATGAAGATCTGATCCAGGAGCTCACCCATTGGTTTACTGCAAATCCCACACTGAAAGAGAAAGCAAGCTAGAGGTCAACATGCAAATGAAGCAACATAAATGGGTGGAGTGTGGAGGGTGCACCTGAGCAGACACTGAGCTGATGGCACATCCTGGACTTTGAAGCAGACAATAAAGAAGGGTTAGAAAACCGAGACAAACCTCAAACAAAAAAACTCACACAAACTACCAGGTAGGATGATCACATAGTAGTTAGGAGCCCAGGTTTCAGAAATGGGCCTGGGTTTGAGCCCTAAATCCACTACTTATTAGCTGGGTGAGCTTGGGCAAGTTACTGAGGCTCTCTGAGCCTCTATTTCTTCATATATAAAATAGGCACAGTGGCAGGTTACCATGAGGATATAGTGAGGTAGTCCACATAGGGTATTCAACCTGGGGTCATACACAAAGTAAGTCATTGCTGTTATAGGAGGGCTGTGGGACTTTAGTTGTGATGTTTAAGGTCCAAAGAAGGTGATATGAAAATCTAATAAAAGGGAAGGCTATTACAGGAGTGTAGCTCTGCTTTCCTCATGACTCTTACACCTGTCACTCTAGTGGACACCTAAAGGACAAGAGTGGCCAGCTATCTGCAGCAGGCCTTCCTGCAGACAGTCTTGAATAAGAGGAGTCATGAGTCCCCAGGTGTCTGGGTCTCCAATGATTTCCAAGCCTGCCCTGGGCTAAGCCTTCTGCTCATTCAGCTCCCAGCCCTGCCAAGCCTCTGACATGGAGCACAATCACACAGAGATCAAGCCTTCTTTACACTCTGATCCATGAGGCTCCCTAACTCTGGACCATGTTAGCAGCGCCACCGTTCTTCCTTACCTTAAAGCAGTAGTCATGGCAGCAGATGCCAAGATGCTCTAGAGTAATCTTTGGACAGTCTCTGATCTCCTGGTTGCAGTAAGTACAGATCCTTCCACTTGTTCTGGGAGATGAAAAACAAGAACTTGGCAGTCAGGCTGACATGCAGACTACTGGTGTGATGCAGTCAGACCTTCTGGTTTGACACAGCCAGGCCTAGATGCCCAGATTCTCAGCCTGCCATCTTTTCCTGTAGTGTGCAATTGGTTGCATATCCCTGGGCTGGACTGGGTCTCAGCCCACTGTAGACCCTCATGATATTTCCAGCAATTGGTCACGTAGCTTCACGCTACTTGCAAATCATATGAGGACCACAAGACCTCCTGGTATGATTCTTATTCCAGGCAGCTTGCCTCTCCCTGACCCTTTGCCTAGCATATTGGGGGTACTACCCCCCTCTAGAACAGGAAGACCCATGTCTTCTTCTACAGGAGACATACCCTTGCATGCCCTACCTGGCCCCCTGTCTTGATGACCCTTCTCTTCATGCCTGGGACCAGTAAACCTTGCCGCTCAGACCCTACACTCCAAGGACCATCACAGAGACAGTATGGCTGTAGAGCCTGCTGGGACCTCATGTTGAAGTTCTAGATTCTAACTTCTAGGCTGAGTATCTCCCCACTTTGAGGATCCCTGCCTTTGTTCCTGAGAGTCATCCCTGCTTTTCCTCCTCAGAGAGAACCTGCTGAAAGTGCCGGCCTGCCCTGATCCTTCAGGTGTAAATTGTGAGTGCTTTCTTCCAGAGATTTGAGTATGCTTTTGACAGGAGCTAGGGGTGGTGCTACCAACCTGAAGCCACATAGTCTCCTCCCTTCAAGGGCTCAGAATTACTGTGAGCATCTCAGGTTTGGTCCCTCCATCATGCTGATGGCCCAGGGCTCAGTCTCTTGACAGTGTTGCTAAAGACTCCTGCCTTCATCAAAGCCCTGTTCCCCCCTCCCCCATGTATTTTACCATCACCAGTTTCAGCTCACAGTTAGTCAGATAATACAGTAGAAACATCCCTGACCTAGGAGTAGTCAGGGACCCGGGGTTTAGTCCTGGCTCTGCCACTAACTCATTGTGTTACATAAGACATATTATTTACTCTTTCCAGGCTTGTTTCCTGCACTGTGACCTGAGTGAACTCCATCTCTAAGACTCCTTTCTCTTCTGTTTCAAGAATTTTAAAATAGGACTTCTTTATCATTAAGACCATCCTGTGACCACTGTCATGTAGTGACAGCTTTTGAAACTGCTGAATGGTAGCCTCATTCAATTCAAATGAATGGCTCTCTCTGGCTTCTTGATGATCGCAACCCATTTTTCTTAACTTTCCATCCACCACTCTCTTTTGTAGTTTAGTTTCTTTTTCCTTTCTGGTCATATGTGCAGGTTTATTAAGTGATCATTTACATTCTAATCCCAAGGCCTCTCCTGCTGATATGAGCTCCCTGGGCTTTCAGCCACCACCATTTCCCTTCTTAGCAGCCCTTTGAGTTTGCCTTCTGGTCTTAGCTGGGTTCAAAGGTTGCCACAAGTGTAACATCCCAATAAGGGAAGCATCATCCAAGTAGTGGTGTGACAGATCTGCAAGTGGATCAGAAGCAGCCAAGCATAAGACAAAAGCAAATGGACTTTGTGTGGAAATGTCCCTCAGCTGTTTCTTCTCTATAGACCTGAGAGCTCCCTGGTAAGATAGTAGACTTACCTCTTAGAGTACAAAGAGCTGTCACATGCAGGTTTCTTCTCCACGTCACATGAGTCCTCAGTGCATCTAATACTGCAGAGAGTGCGGTGGGGAAGAGGAGGGCAGAAGATGGAAGCAAGATGACTACCACGGTCATGAGTGGAAATGCTTTGTTAATATTATTAACCTTGTGGCCACAAGCTGAGACACGATTCTGCATGACCCACCATCATCTGTTATGCTGAGTGGCAGGGGAAGCTTTGAACTTCATGCCAGAGAGGCATAATTCTCTTGGAGAAGAGCCCTTCCAATGGGGGGCAAAGAATACCTGCCATGCTGAGGAAGATAAGATTCACTGATCAGTAGGATGGGATCAGGGCTTTTCTCCCCACATACGTGTCTGTGTTACAATGTGACAGTCACCAGGAGCCCACACAGCAGAAATCAGACATTAGGAATGGGAACAAATAAAAGAAGGAAACATTCTAACATATTACCTGTGCTTGAGTTACAGGGGGGATTGAGGTGAAGTTTTTTTTTAATTTTTGTATCTTCATTTTTCAGTAGTATGACTTTTGATGATGAATACAAATGGTTAAAAAAATAAAATCCTATTGCCAGGAAAGTGTGACTATCTACAAGCCATGGGACACACGTTAGTGCTACTGACCAGGTTCTGTTTTTTTTTCTGAGCATTAAGTTTATCTCTAAGCTTCCTGGAAGGTAAAGCAAAAGGAGAAATCACACTAGACTGTACAATCCTCCAATAAAGAAACTCTACCACTTTTTTCATAAGATATAACATCTTAACTGAATATAAAATTCAATTTTAAAATACATTTAATTGTCAGACTGTGTAAGAATTAAACTTAACAGAGTGGTGGGAATGGGAGGAGAAAAACCAGGAGATAGAGTACAGTCAAGTGACACTCATAGACACAAATGCTAGATGGCAAGGACAGCTCCCTGAAAAAAAAAAAAAGCCATAGAGACGGAAAATAGATCAGTGGTGGCCAGGGGCTATGGCTGGTGGTGTGGGGGGTTGCTAATGGGTATGGGGTTTCCTTTTAGGGTGGTGAAAAAGTTCTGGAATTGGATGGTGATGATGGTTGCAAACATGGTGAATGTACTAAACATCACTGAATTATATACTTTAAAGAGTGAATTTTATGATATGTGAGTTGTATCTCAATAAAGTTATTGACAAAAACTACCCTAAGGAATTACAGATGAAGAAACTAAGGCTCAGGAAGACTGAACATCAAAAATGACCCAACCAATGGGGTCAAGCTGGGGCTTGAACTTGACACCTATGGTCATTATTCCACAGTACCAGTGAAAGCTGGTTCAGAATCTCCAGAGGCCCAATCCTGAAGTAAGGCCAGGGTGTTCCTCTCTGTTACTAAAATCCTCATCCTAGCGGTGAGATGATGTGTCATAAAAAAACATTCCCAGAGGAATGCTGTCTCGGTGCGCATTACTTTTTAACTGAGGTGGCATGAAGGTATCTTTCCACGTGGCATCACAAAGCAACCAGATGAAGAGATGATGACTGAAAAGTTACGCATATATCAGGATCTGCAGTCAAACGTGTGTTCAATGTGTGCAGTCAAACATGAGGCACCCTGGCATGCTGAAAAGAGAGGAGCCCTGTGCTCTGAAACATGATGGAATTAACTAGGTAAAAAGTCCCTAAGGGCCTTGTCAGCTCTGTAAAGAGCAATGCTCTCAGAATTTTACTAAAGAAAGCTTGTCCACCAACAAACAAAGCTAGGCAGGAGGGGATGGCACTGGAAGTGGGGTGTAGGATGAATTAATAGAGGGGGAACACAAAAGCACTAACTTAGGTAGAACAGCTTGAAATTCATAAATCATGTCTGTGGGCAATTACATCATTCACCCATTCGATAAATGATTATACAGAAACAACTCTGGGCCAAGCCCCAGATGAGGTACTGGGGATCCAGGATCATGGAAGGATCTGGGACGTGCTCTTACCTGCTGTAGCATGAAGACACTGGCTTCCCGGAGGATACCTCACTAGCATTCATGTATTCCTTCACAAAGAGAATCCCTTTGCTGTAGAAGGAGCACAGTAGAACAGAAAGAGGTATACTGAAAGATTCCAGGGGACTGGGCCTGGCCCAAAGGAGGGGTCCAGGGCTGGAAGGGTTCCCACATGGTTTGAAGGAAGTAAAGGAACTCATGGTAAATCCCGGGAGTAGAAGGGCTGATGGGCTCTAGCTACCACCAGGCAAGGAAAATGGCAAACAGGAGCTGCTGCCCACTGAGCACACCGTGGACTGGGCTGAAATTGAAGCCTGCTATGTGCAGATTTGAGAACCCTAGAAAAAGGCTCCCTGGAGCCAATGTCAATATGCTTTCCTTCTTCACGCAGATCTCTACGCTATGGGAGGCTTGTCCCCCACCTCCCCAGACTCTAGTACAGTGAACTTTCCATTCTCTCTGACTGCATTTTCTTTCCCTTTTATCTGGCCCAGGATAGCCTCCAAGCTGCAGACATAGACTGTTGGTCCTTGCCACTCTGTGTGAATCTCCACCAACAATCTAATCTCTCCCTTCTCAGTCCTAGATAGGTCCCTGGCAACACTGGAAGTCTGCCTCATGTTGGGCTCACCATGACCCTGAATTTGGCCTTTATCAACCTGGCTTGATGTTATCAGAGGGCCCTCTGATTTCCCTGCGCCACCCCCTCCTCAGCCTCCCTGCAATAGCTAATATGCAGGTGAGGCCAGGAGTGCAGGTGAAGCAGTGGGTGTGCACCTTCCCTACAATGAGTAATGGGAGAGAGACAGACATGGGCCCTGGCCTCAGTGGGCTTTCTCTGGCCTTCCCACACATGTTCCTCAAGAGATATTATTAGCAGGGTATTACAGATGGCAGAGCACCAGGAAGTGCCACCTCAGCTTCTCACTGGGGATATGATGAGACTGTCCAGGCATACAAACAGGACTTTATGTTGGGGAGATTTGGGCTACACTATGTGGCCCGTTGACCAATGGGATGCTGGGAGTTGGGGGTGGTACTAGAGCTAACATCAGGGAAGTGACATGGGATAAAAATCAAGTCCTTTAGCTCTAGGGAGGATATAGGCCAGAGAACACTTCCCAGGTTGTCTCTTCTTACCTGATTGAACTGGAGTCCAATTCACTTGGGGAGGCTGGGATGTAAACATGAGGCTGCTCAGTAGAGGCAGCGACGGTAACAGTGACCATACAACTCGAGGGGTTTCTCACTCTGAAGGAAGTAAATGGAGGGGTGAGTGTGTAAACATTGAGAGCTGACATCTTCCAGCATCAAGGAGTTTAAAAATGTGCCAATGTTTTTAAACAAGCCATGCAGATCACTGAGCTTGTGTTTTACAAGGTTCTTGAGATCAGTGAGTGGAACCACTTACTTTACAGATAAGGAAACCCAGGTGAAGTGACCAGGTAACACTGTGAGTCAGTGGTAAGACTTTAATTTTAGAGTATCCTTCCCCACTACAGCCAAAGGCCTTGGCCTGTGACTCACTTGGTCTGAGGAGAGCATGGGGGCTACCAGGGCCTTGACAGACACAGTCCAGCTCACCTCCTTGCTGGATGGGACAGCCCCTTCCTAGGATCAACTCTATCCCCTCATCCTCCAGAGAACTCTCTGGAGAAAAGAACACCAAGGGAGAGAGGAACAAATAAATTTAGGCAGCACCAAAGAAGAGACTTGGATGCACCTCGTTTTGGAAGGCATTTGACATGAGCAGAGGCAAGAAACTGACACGTATGACGGTTTTTCTGAATATCCACCACTTGGCTGCACACACAGCTGTTGGCCTGGAATCTGACCTCCTAGCTGGCTCACAAGTTTTTTCTCTGACCAGGCCCTTACTTGCTCTCACTCTGCCCGCTGTAGGTCAGGGCATGCTGTTGGGCACCACCACTGCCCCCCCCCATTGTGTGCCATCCACTTTACATATACCTACTCTCCAGTGGCCTTGGGACAGCTCTATGGGCACATACTGTCCTGGGCTGAATTTGGCTTCTTTCCAACATGTTGCTGCTCAGACCAACCTCTGAATGTGGCTGCTTCCACCTGGCCCAGTCTCTGGGGCATCCCTCCCTTGCTAGAGAATCCAGTGCCCAAGAACACAACTAGTTTAAGAGTGGGGAGGGGGGAAAACAATCATGATCTTGCATTTGCCTAGCTCCCCAGTCTCATCTTCTCAAACTTTGTCATATATACCTGAATCTCTAGGCATACTGACTGACTTTCTCATATCTTTGCACATAACACCACCTTCTCCTCTGGGAAGCCCTTCTGGAGTACCTGCTCTCTCACCCAAGGCTGGGTGAAGTACCCTGTTTCCATGTGCCCAGTCATCCTGTGCCTATGCCTATGTCACCTTATGATATAGGAATGAACCATGGAAACTGGAGGAGATGGACTAGCTGGGAGGGGAGGCCCCACGGGAACCTGGAAAGACAGATGATAGGGGATAAAATACAAAGCCAGAGAGTGAGAAGAAAATGACTGCAAGAGGAAGGAACAACTAGCAAGTGTCTGGCATTCTGGTCCACACCCAGCACAAGAGTTGAAGGGACAGTAGAACTGAGGGGGCAAGGTAAGAAAATATCCCATGGGGATCCTTCTAGGACTGCAACGTGAGCAATGACAGACCTCCACCAGGAGGGCTCCTGTCCCTGGTCAGGTAACATCCCATCTCCCTCCCATAGCCTACTCCTTCTAGTCTACAGGATCCAGCCCTGGCCCTGCCCACCTGGTCTCCTTCCCCCTCCTCACCTCACTTCCTACCCTTCAACCACAGAGCCCTTCTTTCAATCTCTTCTCCTCAACTCCCTCTCCCATCTTGGTCTTTGTACATGCTGCCCACTTGTGTCTTCCCAGGTTCTCTTCCAGTCTGGCGGCTCCTTGTGCTTCAGGTTTCAACTGCACTGTCCCCTTCTTCGCAGAAAAGCTTTCCCTGACCATCCTAGCTACAATACCCCCTGTCCCGGCCTCTCTCCATTAGAGGACCCAGTTTCCTTCTTTTCTGGGCTTATCACAAATGGAGAGGCAACAGATACAGCACAGTGATAAGTAGTACATGCTCTGGACTCTGCTTTCTAATCCCTGTTAGGCCACTACCTGGCTGAATGACTATTGGCAAGCTGTTCAACCTTCCTCTGCTTCCATTTCTGTTCTGTAGATCTGAGATAATAATAGTACCCCCCCATATGGTTGGTGTGAGAATCAAGTGAGTACACACAAAGCACAAGAACAGTTTCAAATTCATTTTTAGTACACAGCAAATGCTAGTGGTTATCATTATGGTATTATTGCTATAGTGTTTATTTGTGGGTGCACCACGTGCTCCCTTGCCTTCTTGTTCAATGTGTATGTGGCTGCTACCTACAACTGGCTCACAGGAGACACTTATATACTGTCTCTAGGCCCATAGCTCTTGGTTATTTCTAAACTCATGGCCACCTTGGGGAAAGATCTCCAGAGAGCAAAGGGACCACCCAAATGTTGCCATGCAAGGCCACCCTGGCTGGCAGTGGTGGCAGTGGAAGAGTTCATCCAACATCATTTATCTCTGGGGAGCTCCCATCCACACCAGGACACACCTTCCTCAGAGACCTTCCATCTCCGTTAATGGCAAAGGCATTCCATATCCTCTCCTGACCCAGGTTTTCATGCTCCAAAGGGCTGCCAGAAAATATGATACTCTGTGCACTTTCTCTGTTCCAGGCTTGGTCTAACAGACCGGATGCTATAGCTCCAAACTGAAGCCCATGAAGACCTACCCCTGGGGCATTCATTGCTGGTCACCTTCCCACTACCTCCTAGCCACTCACAGCTGCAGAGAGTAACAGATTTGCCTAACATGTTATGGTTTGTTCTGCATGGTGGCCCATCAAAAAAACCTGGGCTGTAGCAGGGGCCCGGCACAGCATAACCCTTACCTGGTGGCCTGGCTGTCCAGTTCCACAAGCTGCTCAGGTCTTCTGGGGCTGCTCTGTGGCTCTGGGGTCCTGGGGGCTGCAGGCTGCTGGGAGGGTACAGCTGGGTCTCCCTGGCCACCTCTCAGGGCTGTGGGCTTCTCCTGCAAGGTCTCTCCCACCTTGGCAGCCACATTCTTCTCTTCAGAGCCAGCCAAGGTGCTGAGGAAGAATAAATATCCTTATGGAGCAAGTACTTTGGGACCAGTCCTTCTTTACCCACTGCCTGCTGATGTTACCTCCTGTGGCCATAGTGGGCTCCTCTTCCAGAAGATGGGGAAGAGAAGAGCCCAGCATGGCCCCCATCACACGGAGACCAGTCTTTCTCATCTTTGGGAGAATCCCAGTACCACTGCTCCTTTCCCACTTGACAAAGACTCTGAGAATACATGATGACTTCAGTGAGGTTTTAAAAGACAGTCTTTTGGCTGGAAACAAACAGTGGCATTCCTGTCCCCGTCCTCCCACTGCCATCTTTCTTTTCTCCAAGCCTTCTCAGTCCCAGTCTGTCTGTCCTGCCTAAAAAGCCTCAAGCCATCTGGTTTTCTCCCCAGGCCCTGGTGCTCAGAAGACTTAAGAACACAGGCAGCCGCACAGGGGCCCAGCTCTCTCAGAAGGAGCTTCTCCCCTAGGCTCCCCTGGCGGGCTGGGTGAGGGTGACAAAAGGGAAACAGTACCATTATGCTCACTAATTTTCAAAGAGGCTGGTGACCCCACAGTGGGTCACCAACCCCCAAAGACTCCCAGCCAGACCAGAAATGTGTGACTCAGCCCATTTGTGATCCTCGCGCGCCATCTGGTGGATAGTGCGGGACAAGACTGCAGCTTAAACCATGCCAAGATCCATCTTGCCCAAGGCAGCCATTTTCCTTATTGATGGTCACATTTCCCAGCTGCACTGTGGTTGGAGCTCTTGGCTGCAGGAAATGGCGGTACACGCGGATGCACACGTGCTGAAATGTGTAGGAGCTCAGCACATGCACAAGCAGGCACATACGTATTGTTGTGGCAGCTTTATTTTCACAGTTAGGAGTATTTGTCCTTTATTGCTAAGTAATCACAGCTATTATTACGAGGCAATCGCATTTTCATCCCCTTTTTACAGATGAACAATCTGGGGTGAGGGTCCCTTTGCAGCTCATAAATAGCAATCAAAGGGTGCCTGGGTGGCTCAGTGGGTTAAGCATCTGCCTTCTGCTCAGATCATGATCCCAGGGTCCTGGGATCAAGCCCCATGTCAGGCTCCTTGCTCAGCGAGGAGTCTGCTTCTCCCTCTCCCTCTGCCTACCACTCCCCCTCCTTGTGTTCTCTCTCTCTCTGTCTGTCAAATAAAATCTTTAAAAAAAAATGGCAATCAAGATAGAACTTCAGTTCCCTCCCGGGGTTCAGTCTGACCATATAGCCAGCTCTACACTTCCATCACTAAGTGGAGATGGAACTGGGGTGGAAGCAGAGCAAGAGTTCATTACTTCAACGTCCCAAACAAACAAACAAACAAACAAACAAACAAAAAGGCCCTTCTCAACTTCAGTTTCCTCCCCCACAACAGCCAAACATTATGAAAGAACTGTCTACACTCACTCTTGTGACTTCTTCATTCCTTTTTCCTTGTCAACTTTCCCCTGAAGCTACTACTGCTTCCCAATATCCCAAATTATCTGTGCCTAGCGCCACTATGTGGTCCTTTAGGCCCCTGCCCCCAATGGGGGCTCTCCAGGATCTCGGGGATCAAAAAAGCAACCATTTGAAGCTGAAAAACTAATTTGAATGCTCTGGATATTTTATCCAGGTAGACAAACCTTAGAGACACCCCAAGGGCTGTTTCTCCTTGGTCCGTCACTCCAAACTTAGTCTACAGTCTCCATAAGATTACTATCAGGACAAAAACATTTCTTAAAAGCTTCCTCTACAAATATTAGTAGGAAGCTTTAGCCTTCATGTTGATCAGGTAACCTCAATTTGTCCCATCTGCCACAAACACAACTCTCATAAAAAAATTAAGTGGGGCAAAGATGAGAGACAACACTTATAAAACCAGTGAGTTTCGTGGTTGTGTGTTTATAACTGACTCATGGCTGAAAATTTAGAATTAAAGCCATGAAATCTCTCTTTTTGTGTCTATCTGTATGTTTATGTATATATGTATGTTATATATGTGTAATATTTTCCTATCTCTGGGAAGTATACCAAATTCACTTACAAAGTCCCTTATCCTCTATTCCAAATGACTTAGAGATAAATAAGCACTTATACAAATTATTCCTAAGACTTTCATAAATTAAATAAATAAATTCTAAACTTTGAGTATAAAAAACCAGCATTCTTACAAAAATTAACCCAAATGTTTTAAAAATTCAAGGTCAAAACATTTAGCTAAATCTTTGGCAAATAAGACTAGTTTAATATTCCTAGTTTAATAAGAACAGTTATGTCTCATGAGTTATCAACCTTACTACAAGCACATATTTTTATTCTACTTGAGTATAATCTTCCTAAACGTAATGGGTTTACTAGCGCAATAAGCTAGTATTACATCTACTAGGTGTTTAAGATTACAAAAATATACATTTGCTTTTAATCAAACTGAGTCATTATTCTGACAAACTCTATTTCAACAGTAATTATGTTTTATAATATGTCAGCTTAAAGACAGTTTCCAAGATCTTTTTGGAAATTTAAAACCTTAGATTCATGCTAAATTAAATTAAGAGATACTCACTAAATACCTAGATCATTTCAAAGTAAGATAAAATACTTACTAAGTTACATTAGTTACTAAGCCTAAGTTTAAGTTTGTATACTTTTTGCTGCTTATTTTTTATAGTACAGAGAGGCTGTAGATAGATTTGTTAATAAATGTCTTCATTTGTCCACACTGAAAAATTATATTATAAAAAAGTATGTAACTATAAAATTTTATGAGATATATATTCATAAGCTTTACTAGTCTACTGTAAAATGCTGGTGCATGACAAACAGTTCAAAATGATCTACTCCTAGTTTTCTCTGTAAAATAGAAGTTACTAATAGTTAAAAATTATAATCAGTATGTATAAATGAGACTACTAAAAGTAATAATGGCAAAGGAGAACAACTTTGTATGCAAGGTATGCAAATATATTTTTGTTATATAAATATATGTTATAATATATTTTTATAAATATAAATACATTATATATAAATAATATATTTTTGTAAATAGAAGTTTTGTCCTAAATTAACCAGTGGTTCCAAAAGTTTTGCAAGATGAAATGTAAATGGATATTTTTAAAATTATAAAATGTTTACAGAAAATAAATTTTATTTGTTGTCAAAATTTACTAAAGCTTAATGAGATTATTTGTAATATTTTCAAAAAGAATTCTAGTATCAAGTATTGCACTGATACAAAACTAAAATTTGGTTTTCTCTCTGTTAAAATAACAAGATTTTCTTGGGGTGCATGGGTGGCTCAGTTGGTTGAGTATCCGACTCTTGATTTCGGCTGAGGTCGTTATCTCAGGGTCGTGAGATTGAGCCCTATGTTAGGCTCTGCGCTCAGTGTGGATTCTCTCTCTCTCTTCCTCTGCCCCTCCCCCCCAATAAATAAATAGAATCTTAAAAAAAAGGATTTTCTTGGCTCATTGGCCTGATCCTAATAAAAGATTAATGGTCTTTCTTTTTTCCTCAGTAATCTTTTTTTATTTTATTTTATTATGTTATGCTAATCACCATACATTACATCATTAGTTTTTGATGTAGTGTTCCATGATTCATTGTCTGTGTATAACACTCAGTGCTCCATTCAGTACGTGCCCTCTTTAATACCCATCACCAGGCTAACCCATCCCCCCACCCCCTCCCCTCTAGAACCCTCAGTTTGTTTCTCAGAGTCCATAGTCTCTCATGGTTCGTCTCCCCCTTCATTTTTCCCTTCCTACTATCTTCTTTTTTTTTTTTTTTTAAGATTTTATTTATCCATTTGACAGAGAGAGACAGCGAGAGAGGGAACACAAGCAGGGAGAGGGGGAGTGGGAGAGGGAGAGGGAGAAGCAGGCCTCCCGCAGAGCAGGGAGCCCAATGCGGGGCTCGATCCCAGGACCCTGAGATCATGACCCGAGCCGAAGGCAGACGCTTAACGACTGAGCCACCCAGGCGCCCCCATCTTCTTTTTTTTTTAAAACATATAATGTATTATTTGTTTCAGAGGTACAGGTCTGTGATTCATCAGTCTTACACAATTCACAGCGCTCACCATAGCACATACCCTCCCCAGTGTCTGTCACCCAGCCACCCCATCCCTCCCACCCCACCCCCCACTCCAGCAACTGTCAGTTTGTTTCCTGAGATTAAGAATTCCTCATATCAGTGAGATCATATGATAC
>NW_023270210.1:2380420-2524935 GCF_011800145.1 Mirounga leonina
CTGATTGACTTATTTCGCTCAGCATAATACCCTCCAGTTCCATCCACGTCATTGCAAATGGCAAGATCACATTCCTTTTGATGGCTGCATAATATTCCATTGTATATATATACCACTTCTTCTTTATCCATTCATCTGTCTATGGATATCTCGGCTATTTCCATAGTTTGGCTATTGTGGACATTGCTGCTATAAACATCAGGCTGCATGTACCCCTTTGGATCACTACATTTGTCTCTTTGGGATAAATACACAGTACTGCAATTGCTGGGTCATAGGGTAGCTCTATTTTCAACTTTTTGAGGAACCTCCATACAGTTTTCCAGAGTGGCTGCACCAGCTTGCCTTCCCACCAACAGTGTAGGAGGGTTCCCCTTTCTCCACATCCTCGCCAATATCTGTCATTTCCTGACTTGTTAATTTTAGCCATTCTGATGGTGTGAGGTGGTATCTCATTGAGGTTTTGATTTGGATTTTCCTGATGCCTGATGCAAATGACATATCAGATAAAGGGCTAGTATCCAAAATCTATAAAGAACTTATCAAACTCAACACCCAAAGAACAAAGAATCCAATCAAGAAATGGGCAGAAGACATGAACAGACATTTTTCCAAAGAAGACATCCAAAATGGCCAACAGACTCATGAAAAAGTTTTCCTCAGTAATCTATTGTGAAAAATAATGAAAGGAAACCTCACTAAAATGGAGTCAGGAGGCCAGAAGTGGGAGCTCTCATGCCCTACCACTCCTTCACGCCCTTTGCAAAACCAATAGGAAGAAGCCTATATTTTACTACTCCAGCAGGAGGAAGATTTTCTCCTTGCCTGGCAACAGCCAAGCCCATGAGAGACTCTCACAACTCAGCCAATGAGAAGCCACTACATTTAGAAGTCCCAGTTTACTCCAATGGACTTTTTTTTGACAAGTCCTCCCAATGTGTTTCCCTTTCTTCTATAAAAGAGTGTTCCTCTCCTTTGTTCTCAGACTTGGTTTTGCTGTTGTTTTTGTGTCCTGAATTGCAATTCTCTGCTATTCCCAACTAAATCCATTTTGCTGGTGAAATAACTGCCTATTTTATTTTTAAGGGTAACACAATCTAAAAAGCTAAGTTTTTATGTCTTAACAAACTAATGTCTTATTCTTTAGAATGTTGACTTTATCATGTCCTCAATTATTTTTAAAAGGCCTTAATTTTAAAGGAGCTAAGAGTGTTTACAATCATGTTATCGTCTATGTTTAATTTTTTGTCACTTTGATTTAATAGATAACCAAGTATTAAATTTCTCACTATCCCATAATCTTAATCAAATGTTCAAAACTCCTGATAACATTTGACATTTTGCCTTCCCCAAATCAAATCTGAAATATCTTTTACACCTAAAACTGACACTGGGATTTCCCAGAAGGCCCAAACAGTTTATTTGTTCTTTCACCTTTTAACAAGAGAAGTACTAAACCCGTCATTTTTCCCTTCCTTCTCCTAATGTCCTCCATGCTATTCCTTATGTTCCACAAATAAGTGAAACCACATGATAACTGACTTTCTCTGCTTGACTTATTTCACTTAGCATAATCTCCTCCAGTCCCATCCCTGTTGATATAAAAGTTGGGTATTCCTCCTTTCTGATGGCTGAGTAATATTCCATTGTATATATGGACCACATCTTCTTTATCCATTCATCTGTTGAACGGCATCTCGGCTCTTTCCACATTTTGGCTATTGTGGACAATGATTTTTTTAAAAAACTTTCCTGACTTCTCTTCGTCCTCTGGAGAAAGTCCAAGTCCTTGTTAAGGCATAAGGATCTGACCCTGCCCATCTGTGACCATGTGGCTTTTGTCCTTTATTAGATTGATATGGTGTATTGGTGTCCCTAAAACCACCCCCAGGGTCAGTGATTCACTAGGAGGACTCCCAAGACTAAGTATGTAGTCATCCTTAAGGCTAAGGTTTATGACCATAAAAGAATACCAAGCAAAATCAGTGAAAGGAAAAGGCAGTGTTTTCATTCACAGCCTAGGATTATTTTTGGAGACGGTCACATAGGCACTTTCTGCCTGGCATATACCGAAATTCCCAACTCCCAGGAGGCAAGCAGAGAGTCAGCATAAAGTACATTGTTTGTACTAGTTATCCAGGTGGAAAACCTTATCTCTTATCATTTAGGGAAAGGTTCATATCAGTGTAGAGAACTGTTTACCTTTTCAAGTTCCCAGAGGCACATCTTACAAGCAGACCTTTTTTTTTTTTTTTAAGATTTTATTTATTTATTCATGAGAGACAGAGGGGGAGAGAGAGAGGCAGAGGCAGAGGCAGAGGGAGCAGCAGGCTCCCTGCTGAGCAAGGAGCTGGATGCGGGACTTGATCCCAGGACCCTGGGATCATGACCTGAGCCCAAGGCAGACATTTAACTGACTGAGCCACTCAGGTGCCTCACAAGCAGCCCTTTCTAAAGAGAGCAGTCTCAGGCCTGCTAGGTTAACTATTGTCTGTAAAAGGGACACCTGAGTGGCTCAGGTGGTTGAGCGTCTGCCTTGGGCTCAGGTCATGGTCCCAGGGTCATGGGATCGAATCCCACATCGGGCTCCTTGCTCAGCAGGAGCCTGCTTCTCCCTCTCCTTCTGCCTGCTGCTCCCCCTGCTTGTGCTCTCTCGCTCTCTCTCTCTGACAAATAAATAAAATCTTTGTCTGTACACCATCTGCCCAACATCAACTTTTCCACTGTCTTCTCACCATAAACTACAGCCATATCAAACCACAGGGTGCTCCTCAAGCATGCAACACTTTAATCTACCCTTTAGCACAGGAGAGTCCCCTTACTCCTGAGCTCCTCCTTCACCTTCTCACAAAGTTCTTCAAGAGGAATATTAACTGTCACCTCTGTGAAGCCTTCCCTGATTCAATGAGGCCAATCAAGTCACATACTCCTACTATGCTGCCATTATACCTTATCCATACCTCCTTGAGGTCAGGGACCAAATTTTATTTGTCAGTACCCCCAATGCTTAGTACATGGGCTGGTAGTCCCTAAGTAAAATTTGGTTTAATTATAGAATGTGTGGCTCATTAACTCACAGAAAAAAATCAAGGAGCCCACATTACTCTGCATATTCCTTCCACTGCCCTCCAACCTACATTTGCACTCATCCTTCCCTCCTGTCTCTAAGACAGAGCCATCTCCTTCCTTCCCAAGGCTCTAGAACCTACCACCCTAAGCCCTTACCATAAATTCAGTGACCCTTCACCTTTGGGTTTGCTCACTCTTTCTTCAAATATCAAACTCTCTTTACCCAGAGTGTATTTCCTCACCTGAGCATATAAGCATGCACTTTAAAAAGCCCTTCCCAACATCCTGTAGCTGTGTTTATCTGCTCATTCATCCAATCTCCATCAATTCCTGGCCAACATTTTAGAAAGAGTTGTATACCTCCACCAACTGCACCACCTCACTGCCCACTTCTTCCTCAATCCATCATAAGTCAACCACAATCTTTCTAACTCCTGTGATCTGCCCCCTGCTTAAAGCAGCCATAAACTCCATTTTACCAAATCTATGGGCTTATTTAAGGGCACACAGCATACTGGAAAGTTAGCTCAGTCTGGCTTGGTTTCCATGATGGTACTCTTTCCAGGTTCTTCCATTTATCCAAAACTTTCCTTCTCAGTACCCCTCTTCAGGTTCTCTTCTGCTAAAAGACCTTTCAATATTACTATCCAGAATTCTGACGCATCTGCCTTCGTTTCTCTCTTATTTTTCCTTTTTTTCATTGTATAGACTCAGAGTTTTAGGGGGCCAATAATTAACACCTCTTTTTTTAGATGAAAAAAGAACAGAAAATGGAGATAAATGTCAGCTGATGAAGCAGATGGCTTTACATGTACAGCCAAAAAGGAGGGCTCCTATTGCATCCTTGAACCACAGGTCCTTACTCACCCAGCCAAGAGCCTGGCTGGACAACTGGCCCTGGGGGCTTGTAGACAGAAGCAAAGAATTCAAGGGGAACCTTCTTGCTGTACATCTGAAGCCATCTGCTTCCAAATACAAGGAGAATTACTGGCCAAGCTAGATTCATGAAGTTCCTGTTCCCAATTTGTTAACCAATAAGCCATTCTTCCCCAAGAGAAGAGGAAGAGGAAGAGAGGCCAATAGTATAAACAAGAGACCAGGGAAACTCCATATCCATTAAACAACAACAAAACTGACATTAATAACATTAATATGTTATATTCATCATGAACAGATCAGACATGACTTGTATGAAGATTCCCTTCAGCTGCCATGTGGAGAATCAGGCCAGGGGGCATAAAGTAAGATGATACAGGAAACCAGTTAGGAAAATGCTCAGCCAAGGGAGAGATGATAAGGCCACAAGCCTTGTTGTTTATAAAAGGTAAAGGTGAAGGGAAGTGGTAGCCAAGTCTCTTCTAAGATTTCAGGATTGGTCAACTGGGTGGATGGTAATGGTTCCAGATCGTGGAAAGAATAAGCTGAGAGACAGCAAGGAAGTTGGGGGAGGTGCCATGCAGAGATATAATAAGGTCATTTGGGTAATGCTGAATGTAAAGTGCCTGTAGAGAATCTGGATAACAATGTCCAGTAGGCCATGGAGCAAACAGGTCTAGAGTGGAGTGAAGATTATACTAGAAGCTACAGAGTGGATGAGGTTGCCTAGAAAATGTCAGTTATTATTCAATCTCAATCTCCCTCTCTCTCCCATTCTCTGACAGTGCCATTTTATACATACAAATAACCCTCATCCTACTTGGGACCCCCATCCTGGGAGACCTTCCTGCTCCACATGTCAGAAATTAGCCAGGGCTTCTTACCTCCGGGTACATACACCTACTTCTATCACAGGCCCTATCCCAGCTACGTGCACCACAGGAAGCCCCTCAACACTGCTTCACACCCAGGGAGTCACCATCCCAACTCCACTCATGGGGCAGGAGTTTGAGCTCCTGGGTGTGTGAGTGCCAGGCACTGGCATGAACATGGGATAAATGTGGATCCCACTTGGGGCACCTGGGTTGGTGCTTAATCAGTTGGTTAAGTGCCTGACTCTTAGTTTCAACTCAGGTCATGATCTCATGGGTCATGAGATTGAGCCTCACATCGAGCTCCACATGCGGTGGAGAGTCTGCTTCAGGATTCTCTCCCTCTATCCCTCCCCCTCCCCAACACACTCTCTCTCTGTCTCTCTGTCTCTCTCTCTAAAATAAATAAATCTTTTTTAAAAAGTGGGTCCTACCTGGGTCATGGCCCCTGACAAAATTTCACCTCAGGTAGGCAGGGGGCCCAGCACAGCATAACCCTTACCTGGTGGCCTGGCTGTCCAGTTCCACAAGCTGCTCAGGTCTTCTGGGGCTGCTCTGTGGCTCTGGGGTCCTGGGGGCTGCAGGCTGCTGGGAGGGTACAGCTGGGTCTCCCTGGCCACCTCTCAGGGCTGTGGGCTTCTCCTGCCAGATCTCTCCCACCTTGGCAGCCACATTCTTCTCTTCAGAACCAGGCAAGGTGCTGAGGAAGAATAAATATCCTTATGGAGCAAGTGCTTTGGGACCAGTCCTTCTTTACCCACTGCCTGCTGATGTTACCTCCTGTGGCCATAGTGGGCTCCTCTTCCAGAAGATGGGGAAGAGAAGAGCCCAGCATGGCCCACCACACAGAGACCAGTCTTTCTCGTCTTTGGGAGAATCCCAGTACCACTGCTCCCCCTCCCACTGACAAAAGCAGTCCCCACTCATACTAGAGAAAGCCTGAACCTCTGATGCTTTTACCATCCCCTGAATCTGGCAAGGAGAAAGTGGCTTCTCAGCTATACCACACATCAAGCTCTTTGGGAGATCTTCCTCCCTGGCCTCATGCCACACCTACACTTGAACACCTTTCCCATCACCATCCCCATCTGAGGTGCTTCCAAGGGCCTTGTTCTTTCTCCTGGTGCCTTCCCCATGACCTCTGTGTGTGATGGTGCTGCTACCTGGAGGCCTCAAAGATGTTATATGCCCACTAGGCCAAGGACACTGAGTCGGGTTATTGAGAGCTTAAGCCAGCATTCTAGAAAATAAAAATCTAGTTCATCACCCGGATCCTGGCTTAACCCTGAACTCAAGCCTCCCAACATCAGCAGCATGCCTCCAATCACTGGCGGGGCTACCCTGGGATAAGAAGATCACACTACCAGTTACCTTAGCCCTGGGACTTTTTATTCATAGAAGTTAATCCCATAATAGGTATGCTCCCTGTCTTCAAGCTGAAATAACAAGTGGAGCAGTGACCATAGATTTTGGAGTATGCCCTGAAAGCAATGCGATTTTTCGGCCTCAAGTGACATGAACCAAAGTACCCTAGCAGGGATAATAAGCTTATTACCACTACCAGCTGCCCAGGCGAATGCGCAGGCAAGTGGGTGTTATCCCTCTCTGTGCTGCTTCTACCCTGATGGTCTGCTGCAGCCCAGCCAGATACCAAAAGTGGTCTGCTCAGATAATGCCAGTCCCTTAGCCAGCAGGATACCCTGACACACCCACCCCAACCCTACATGTGACATACATGCTTGAGCCAAAGACAAACATAGAAAGCCTAAAGAGCTTGTTTCCTGCCTCTGTAAGCCCTGAACTAGCTTTGCCATGGACTTAATCAGAATCCTGTCCCATCTCCTGTCCTTTATAGAATTACAGTAACAGAGATTGTCCTCATCAATTTGTGTATCAAGTCAAGATTCTCTGAAAAGAGTAATTTGGGGGTCCATTGCAACACAAGGACAAGTGGATGAATAAGGTTCCTTTGCCCTAGGCCTCAGAGCAAAGTCACTACAATTATAGGAGGTGTAATCCATCTGACCTATAAAAAGGAAATCTTAGTCACAGGAAGTCTTGCTGAGCAATGTAATACCCCTGAGGTCTCCCATGCCTCTAATGAATTGTCTGTAAGTCAAGTGTTTAGAGATAGGCAAAGTAATACTTCTGGCTGTAACTAGATCAAAGATTCAGTAGCCTAATACAGCTACTGTCTATTCTGGACACAATCACACTCCCACATGGAAGATAACACCCCCTTCCACTCTTACACTACCTCCAAAAGACTCCTCTGCTGGTTGATAATGGTTGTCCACAGTGAATACATGTGCCTAAAGTTTACCTGTTCCTCATGCAGAAAGAACATAAATGTGGAAAGCCCAGGCTTGCAACATAACAAAGAGGAAAACTCTATGTTTTAGATGTAAAAATACCCAAAGTTTGGTGGGGAGGGGATGAACTACTCTGTGTCTTATTAAAAGAAATCAGGCCAATAAAACTGTAGAGGGGAACAGCAGCTTTCCCAGTGTTCTGGTAGAAGGAGGTATTCCTTTGGGGCTGCTTTATTTAGCTTGAAGTTTTTATAAAAGGAGAGTCTGACATAGTACTTTGTGCCAGGGAATGTCCTACATGCTTTATACAAACAAACTCACTTAATCCTCACAACAACCCTGTGTGGTGGGAACTATTATTACCACTATTCTATAGGTAAGGAAATTCAAACACAGAGTGTAATAGGAACAAACTGAGCATGTTTGACTCCATATTGCTTCTATTTTCCTTGCTACTGTGACCTATAGCTTAGAAACTTCTAGTTTAGCCATGCACGTAGGCATGCTACAGCTAAGACTTGCAAAGACCACTCTTTACCCAAAACTTACCTCACCCAAGGAGATAAGTAAGTATGCACACAAATGACTATGTTATGTTTAAGATTTACAGGAACAACATGACCAGATTCCTGTAAACAAAGATAAACTGACTAAGGACAGAGAAGTTACACAACCTTCCTGGGATGTCTACAGATGTCAGTCACCTTTTAATTCCACCCCTTCCTGCTTCCTCCCTTTAACTAACTTTCTTTTGATTTTTTTATGAAGCTCAAATTTCATGCCAAGAGGAGGTAGTTCCTTAGGATAACAGTCTACCATCTCCTTGGTTTGCTGGCTTTCTGGATAAAGTTGCTTTCCTTACCCTAACATCTTGTCTCTCCACTTACTGGCCTGTC
This sequence comes from Mirounga leonina, assembly GCF_011800145.1. Taxonomy (NCBI): domain Eukaryota; kingdom Metazoa; phylum Chordata; class Mammalia; order Carnivora; family Phocidae; genus Mirounga; species Mirounga leonina. The sequence continues at coordinate 2,388,446 of NW_023270210.1, forward strand.
CTGCAGTAAGCAGAACGAGCTTGGATTCAGTTAGAAGAGGAGATGGGAAAGATATCCAAGGCCACATAGGGAGTAAATGACAAAGCTTCAGTGTGAGCCCATGCACAGGAATAAATGCTCTTGATCACCATACTATACTGACTCTTCCTGCACATGTAATGAAGCAAGACTAAGTTAGAATAGGGAAGAGTTCCTCAAGTTTTGGGAGAGTTTGACTGCTCTGCAGGATCTCCTTGCCCACCCCCATCACCCTTCCTCACACAACTCTTGGGAATTAAGCCACCTCTCCAGGGCCCCAGAGCCCTGTCCAGGCAGATCCACCCAGGTGGTCCCTCATGGATGGAGGATTGGCAGCCCTCCCCGTGAGTCCACAGCCCCTGCCCCCGGGCAGCTCTGAAGATCAGGGCCAGAGGCCAGAGACGACCAAGGCCAGGGCACCCTGCCAAACAGGCTGGGGCCACAGTAGCCCCTTTCGGCTCCTTGCGGGCACCCAGCCCGCTCCCTCCCTCCCTCCCCTGCCTGGACTGCGGCGATGGTCCACACGGGTCAGAGGGGCCTGCTGCAACCCCAAGGTCGGTGACACCACCAGCGCCCACCAGGCCATCTATGCAAGGGCAGGGAGAACCCAGGGCGGCCCCAGACGGACGACCCGGCCCATTTGTGATCCTCGCGCGCCATCTAGCGGCCGGAACCAGCACGGCAGAAGAAGCTACGCGGAGGCCTTCCTAGCCCTAGGCAGCCATTTCGCTTTGTGCATGGTCGTATTTCCCGATAGGCACTGCGACCCGAGCTCCCCGGTGCAGGAAATGGCGGTGCACGCAGGCGCACAAGACTTCAGTGTGCTCGCCCCCGCCACGCAGGCGCACAGAAGACGGTGTCGCGCTCCGGTAGGCGCGCGCGCGCACAGGCGCGCGCCAATCAAAAGCCCAGGCGCGAAGCCGGCAATGATTCTCAACCTAGACTGGACATGAAAATAGACTGGGAGATTTTAAAAAGACATGGATGGTGTAAGCCACCCCACAACAATTAAATCTAAGCCTCTGCATGGGGCTCAGGAATTTTTTTTTTTTTTTTAACACTTTCTTGGTGATTCTCAAGTGCTGCCAGAGTTTTCTCCATTGTCATATTGCATAATAAGAAGCCAGATCCTGCCCCAGGTTTGGGGAATATTACATGAGATCATGCAGACAGGGTGCTTCACACGTTAACTAGCAGAGAGTTACTGGTTCTGGATCTTGAGAATAGGCTTCACACAACAGATTTCATAAAATAGCTTTTTAAAGTTTTTCCTTAAGTGTTGTTTTTTTTTTTTTTTTTTTTTTTTTAAGAGGCTCTTGCTCTGGAACTCAGCTTTGCCACTTGTAAGCCCTTGGGCAAATTACTTAACCTTTCTGTGCCTCAGTTTCCCTGCTTATTCATTTTATGGGGTTGCTGGAAAGATTGTAAAGCATCCAGCAGAGCACACTATAGGTGTCAGTTGCTGTTTTCACTCTGTTAACTGTCCGTGCAATTTGAACCCAAAAAGCCACATAATATGGTCTCATACCTCATAGCTTACCAAAGCCCTGGTCCATCTATGGTCCCTGTCATTGGCTAGGCTCCAGCCACTCTAGTGTATTCCCACTGCAGGGTTCGTCTGCAGTTCTCTATCTGCAGCTCTTTTCTCCTTGCTCTTGCTAGAATTGGTTCCTTTTCCTCCTTAGAGGAGCTTGCCTGAGTTACCCCATGTAAGTAGTAGCCCTCTTCACTGTCACCACTCTGTATCAGCACCCTGGCTATTTCTTTCAGAGCACTGTTCTTCCCAGGAGGCACAGATACCTATGTTCCAGACCTTTGTTCTTCATTCTAATTATGTGCAAAACTCACAGGATTGTGGGGATCACTGTATAAGACACAGTGAGTCAAGGGCTGTGCACCCAGTAGGTGACCCAAAGTTAAGTGGTTGTAGTGGTCATTAACAATATCTGGTATTAAAGGCCAATCAGCCCCTTCATACCCCGACAAGTCTTCTATTTCACCAGTCCCTGACAAGGACCCTCAGTACTAGCCACACTCAACTACATGCAGTGCCCAGGAAATAGCAGGTTGTTTGGAGTCCTTTGCATATCCTGTTTCCTTTGCTTGAAGGACCTCTATTCACCTTTCAAGATTCGGCTCAAAAGCCACCTCCCCCACGAAGCTGTCCTGGCCACCACCACCACCCCCCCCCCCCCCCCCCGCCATTTCCCTGCTCCAGCATAATGTATTCTTCCAGTCTGGGCCAGGCTTTGTCTCCCATCAGCCATATCTGTGTGCTCCAGCCTCCAGCACAGGGCAGGTGCCATTCGAGTGATTGTTGATTGAAAGAGTGGGTGACTTCCTGATTATGGAAGACTTCCTGGCTGGAAGCAACAAGGTGTAGTGGAAAGCTTTGTGGCCGCAGAGGCAGAGGCTAGAGGGCTCTAGCTGGGGCTTCAGCTCTTGCCACATGCTTTGGACCAGCTCAGAGGCCTTGCTGGCCTCACCTTCCAAGCCAAAGGCTAATGCATTCCTGAATTTTTCTCTCCACCTCAGAAGCTCAGCACTGTTGCCTGATGACTTACCCCTTCAGGTGTGCCGACCTGTCATCCAGGTCTGCTGGACTGTCACTCTTCCAGTCAGCTGGTCCAGCAGAGGCCAGAGTGGCACTGGAGCTGAGGGAGAAAGCACACATGCCTGATGAGGCCTCAGACCAAAGGGGACTCGGGGCCCTTCCCAGTTGCCTTCTCACTAATGATGTATTGTATGGTGACTAACATAACATAATAAAATAAAATTTTAAAAAATCAGGCAGATTGATGCTCACAGCACGTTGAGCAGTCACAGCTCACCTCATCGCCTGTGCAAGCCTGCACTTGAGTAGCATGTTCACTAAGAGTTCCTCATGTTTGTTCTCAAATCTGTTTATCCCATTTGTACTTCCAACCATAATTACTAAATTCAATTATTAAACTCATAAAAGTGAATGGGAAAAAAAGTGAATGGAAAAGGAGTGATTGTTTTCTGCATAAGAAATAACATTTTCTGGGATGCCTGGGTGGCTCTGTCGGTTAAGTGTCTGCCTTTGGCTCAGGTCATGATCCCAGGGCCCTGGGATCAAGTCCCACCTCGGGCTCCTTGCTCAGCGGGGAGCCTGCTTCTCCCTCTGCCTGCCGCTCCCCTTGCTTGTGTGTGTGCGCTCTCTCTCTCTGACAAATAAATAAAATCTTAAAAAAAAAAGAAAGAAAACATTTTCTGGGGTGCCTGGCTGGCTTAGTTGGTAGAACATACAACTCTTGATCTCAGGGTTGTAAGTTCGAGCCCCACATTGGGTGCAGAGATTACTTAAAAATAAAATCTTAAAAAAAAGAGAAAGATTTTCCTTGGAAATATAATAAAGGCAAGTTTCTTAAAAATCACTGTCAAGGGCGCCTGGGTGGCTCAGTCGGTTAAGCGACTGCCTTCGGCTCAGGTCATGATCCTGGAGTCCCGGGATCGAGTCCCGCATCGGGCTCCCTGCTCGGCGGGGAGTCTGCTTCTCCCTCTCCCGCTCCCCCCTCTCATGTGCTCTCTCTCTCCTCTCATCCTCTCTCTCAAATAAATAAATAAAAATCTTTAAAAAAAAATCACTGTCAAAATAAGGATAGGTAAGACAATGTATAAAACTCTTGAATCTTGAAAGGTTAAAAGTCATAAAAATCTAGACAATTCTTCAGATTATTTTGTAAGGTAACTTGATGTTTGGCTTTATTTTAAGGAAACTGAAAGCAGAAAGCAAAGATTTTACTTTATGAAGGTGTGTAAGCAAGAAGGATGACCTGGATGAATATTCAAACATGAAGCAGAAGTCTACAACAGCAACCAGCAAATTCACTTAATAGCACAAGTGCTGGCCAGCACATAGTGATGCAGGCTGCAAGTGCTGGGTTCTCAGAGAGTCCTCCCCGCTAGTGACAGCTCAAAGAGCCAAGGCTCCAGCCCAGTGGCCTTTCCCTTGTGGCTCTCGGCAGACACTGGCTTTGTCATTCCTCTTTGTCCATTTGCTCTGAACCATAAGGGCGCTAGCACAACTTGGAGCTGAACTATCTGTGCCAACATCAGCTTACTTATTCTTTGTCCCCAAGGATGACTCATTCTTGGCTTGGAACCACTTGGGGACAGGTGGGACCTTGCCACTTCCTGAATCACCTGAGAAAGTGGCCCCTGACTCCACCCAGGTCCAGGAATTTGAGCCCAGCCAGACATGCTTGTCTTCTCAGAGGGGCCACTGCTTTTCCTCTCACTGAACCAAAGAGCATAACTGGCCAGGAAAGGCTGGTGGGGCAGGAAAAGGAGCTTTGGGGCTTCTGGAAGGGAAGGGAGAAAGCAGAGATGAAGGACCTCCTTCAGCCTGTCCTCAGAGCTCAGCCAAGAAGAAACAAATGACCATCGGGCGCCTGGGTGGCTCAGTTGGTTAAGCGACTGCCTTCGGCTCAGGTCATGATCCTGGAGTCCCGGGATCGAGTCCCGCATTGGGCTCCCTGCTCGGCGAGGAGTCTGCTTCTCCCTCTGACCCTCCTCCCTCTCGTGCTCTCTGTCTCTCATTCTCTCTGTCTCAAATAAATAAATAAAATCTTTTAAAAAAAAGAAACAAATGACCATCATTTGGTCATTTGTTTGTTAGTCTGTCCCTTCACTCATTCCCCACACATTCATCCTACCTCCTGATGCCTGCCCAGGCAAGGGCTGGGCCTCCGGCTGCAAGTGGGCCCTTGTGCTTGCTCTGTAGGCTCTTGAGAGCCAGTGGCAGAAGGTAGAAGGAGCAAGATTCAAGCATCGGCAATTCCCATAAGTGGAAAGCCCAGGGACAAAGGATGTGGTGGCAGCAACTGGAGAAGCAAGCTGTACATAGGACTATGGGAAATGACAGTGCTCAGTCCCCAGCAACCCAAGCAGTTTTGGCAGCTTGACTCTGGCCTGTCACCGGAACATGAGAGAATCAGTAAGTTGAGGCCACCTGCCTTCCCCAGGCAGCTTACCCTCCTCTGCCAGAGCCAATGTCTGCTCCAGTCAAGCCTTCAGGTAGGAAGCTCATGGCTCTGGGTCCCACATTGCCATCGCTTGACTGTGTGCTTGACCTGTTATGGGAAGAGAAGCATTTGCTGACTCTGATTAGGTTTTGATCTAATATAACTAAGATGTCCTGAGAGCAAGCCTCAAGGACTAGAAGCCCAGGCTCTCGGCTGCCACCCTGCGCTGCTTCAACTAGAGCCAACCTGACACCAGCGAGTATTTCTGCTTTTCTTCCAAACCTAATGGACCAGGAGCAAGAGTGAAGCCAAAGCAATAGAGCAAAGTGGCAACTCAGGAGGAAGCTGGCACAATGGAGGGATCAATGGCTGAAAAGAACAAGGGGCAAGGCATTTGGGGCCACTAATAAACCAGAGCCCAGGGCAGAAACAAGATCCCCAAGACATCCTGGGTCCCCTTCCCTCATTTCCATGGCTGAGTCCCCACTGGGGATCCAGAACTCCACACTGAGAAAATGGTGGCAGACAGGCAAGGTTGTGGGCTCTTATCCATTACTGGCTACCAGAATCCCATTGAAAAATTGTCTAAATCTCAGCCACTGCTCACCACACCCAGGCTTCCCTGGTCTGGCTTGGAGGACAACTCAATGAGATGGTCATAGGATGGCTGGGCACAACCATCCCTTCTGGACTCATCATCCCCCACTGGCTCTGCCTCACATCCTTGCCAGCCTCTACCATGTCTCCCTTTATCCACAGGCCATCCTGGAAGTCCATGTTAGATGTTCTGTTGAGGCCCATGTATCCTTTGGTCACTGACTTCCTTAAACTGCTGACTTGGCAGCCTTGCTTGCCCTGGCCATCAGCAGGACTGCTTTCAATGGGGACAAAGGAACAGTGAAGTTGGGCCAAAGGCTGGGGTGGGGTGGTCTGGCCTAGAGTTTTGTCCAGCTCTGCAACTGGCTCCCTGAGGGATCTTGGCAGGGGCCTGCCCCTCTCCAGGCCTCATACATTCCTTCATTTATTCTTTCAACAAATATTCATTGAGGACTTGCACTGCCTTAGGCACTGGGGACACAGTGGGGAACTAGACAGTCCTGGTCCCAGCTCCATCCATTGACTTAGACCAAGGGCCACATGGGCTCTATGTCCCTGCACTGAGTTACCTTTCAGAGTCTGGACTGCGGCTCTTGCAGGCCTCCTCACCAAACAAGTCTCTCTTGGCCTCTCTAGGGCTGGGAGCCTCTTTGTCTTTGGAGCCTGGGGAAGAACTATGGAGGAAAGAAACATAAGTTAACCACCCACGAGCCACCCACACTCAGATGAAGGAAGTTACCTCATCCCTAAATGCCAACTATCTCCAAGGAACTTAAAATCTGATACTGTTGGACTGGCCAAGTCTCAAATTCTCATTACTAATAGCGACTGTTGATTGAGGGTCAGACTCCAATCTCATGATTCTGCATGCATTAACCATCCACATAAACCCCAGGATATGGGCACTGTATTTATCCATGCCTACCTTCCAGATGAGTGAATGTGGGCACAGAGAGCCCAACCAATTTGCCCCAAGTTCCCCAGGTAGCAAGGGGAAGAGCTAGGATTTGAACCCAGTCTGACTGCAGAGTTCCGGACTATAATCCTCCATGATGTTAAGACTGCTCCTAACCTCCTAATTCAACCTCCCTCTGTTCTCTCTGACCTAGTGGGCCACTTCTGCCTTCTTTCCCCCATCTGTCTGTCCTGACTCTGTGACACCATCTCCTACCTCCCTTGCCATACCTTCCCAGTCTCCTTCACTTTTTTCTCCTCTTCTGCCCTGTAATTTTGGTGTTCTCAGCATTCCTTTCCATGTGCATGCTCCACCACCTTGCCCACTTCCTCTGCTCCCATGGCATCAACTACTACCTTCAAGCCAGTGACTTCTACTTGTTCCCACCTCTCTGTGTTCCTGACCCATACCTCCAATGCCTTTCAGACTGGCCCTCAGACAGCTTATCTTCAATATGGCTAGAACTGACTGCCATCCCCAGCCGCCCTCAGGGGGGGATGACCAGGCAGTTGCCACCTCCACACTGGGATCTGTGCTCAGCCTGCTGGCTCTTCTCTCCTTGATTCCCTTTACATTGTACCCCATGTAAACACTGACATTGAATCCCATTATTTCACTTTAATCTGTCTGCATATAACATGGAAATTTCTTGAGCCCTAACCTCTTTTCAAAACCTCAACTACAAACCCTCAAATACCTCCTGGCAATTTGCATTTGGATGCCCACAAGTAAACTCATCATATATTTATTAAAAAATACGAAGTATTTATATCACCCCTTCTTGCCCCTTCACCCTCTCCCCAGTAGTGTACTGAATTATGGAGCAAAAGGCACAGAGTGGGAGTCAAGCAGCCTGGGTGGGAGTCTTGAATCTGCCTGTTCTTGGCTGTGTTACCTTGAGCAAGTTACTTGACCATTCAGGGTCTCAATTTCCACATCTGTAAAATGGACATAGTGACTGCATTTACATCCTGCATGGGAATACCTGCTAGGCTGTTGGGGCAGGGCAGGACTTGGTCAATTCTAGCTTTCCCTCTTTCTTCTTCCCCCAACTTGATTCTCCCGTTGGAAAGTGGGGGAGGGGCACCCCATGGGATCTCAACGGGTTATCGTAGCTTTGCCACTCCCAGACAAAGTACCAGAAGCCTTGTGGGTTCTAAGACAGGAGACACAGCAAGGATGTTCATTGGAGGCAGCCTGGCTTCCTCCTGCATCTCTTGGGGTCACTTTGCCCTTGTTTCTCATAGATTGTTCACCTCGGGGAAATCAATGAAGCAGCTTGCAATACTGCCTTATTAAAGAAATCGTCACACTGGATGATCCTCAATCATTCCAGCAACAAACACTCCCACATTTCTGTTCTGGGCCAAAGGGAATGTACGGAACACTTACCTGCAGCCCCTGCCCTCCAGGTGCTCAGAGTTCTTGGGGACAACTGTGCACAGGCACCATATGGAGGCCTGGGAGGCTGGAGCTGAGGGCCCAAGGAGGGAGGATATATAGGGGGTAGTGAGTTCAGGCTGCAGAGCCCAATCAGGTGGGGGACATTGCAGGGTTTTCCCCAGGGGGCTGGCATGATTACTTCTGCCTTTTAGAAATCTCATCCAGGTAGAGATGTGAAGTGTCTAGGGATGGGGCAATAGGAGAATAGGAATAGGAAATATCCCTAAAGTAAAATGGGTAGGACTCAGTGCCTGACTAGGGTGGGGATGTGGAGAAGGAGGAGTCAAAGAGGAGAGTAAAGAGAACTGGAGACCCATCAGGACTCACCTTGGATGCCACTTCCCCCAGGAAGCCTTCTCTTAACCATCCCCACCTCTAGCTGGTGACAGGCCCCTGCTTGGAGCTCCCACTGCCCCAGTGGGCATACACTCTGGCCTCCTTCCCTAGACTCTGGGCTTCATAAGGCAGGGTCTCAGTCTGGCCGCTTAACAGCTGCCTTCCAGGTCCTGGCACAGGGGTCAGGTATGAATCAGGAGCTCAGTAAATATTAGCTGATTGAATAGCTAAATGAATAGAAGACAGAGTGCTGCAGGATCCCTCTCTCCACCTGTCCCTCCGAAGAGAATTGGCCCTTCCCTGCTCAGATCTCCCTTTGCCCCCACCCCAGCTTCCCTGAAGCCCGGCTCCTAGCAAACCCTGCAAGCTCCCTTCCACCTCACCATCCTGCCTGCCTGTTGCATGAATCTCTGCCTCCTGTCTTGGGGCAGGGACTAGGCCCTCTGTGCTCCCTGCTGGTTGTGGTCCCCCTGTCCCTCACCCTCCCCAGCACCAGGTGTATCAGATGGTTAACATCTCTGGCCAGGGGACAGTCACCACTGGGGTGGAAAGAATGAGATGGGGGTAGGGGACTCAGGTTGACCACGTCTCTCGCCAACCAGCCCCTGGGCCTGATCATTTGTATCCCTTCCCTACTGACTCCATCTCTAAAATGGCATGGAAGGAGCCCAGCAGGGCCCCCATACCTCATTCCTTCCAGGTCTGGGGCCATCAGGCAAAGTCCTGCCCCAGGTGTCATGATCTGCAGGTGGACAATCTCCTCACCTCTTGTACTGTAGCCAAGGAAGAGAGCCAGGGAGTTGCTGGTAAGAAAAACCTCCCCCTCTTCCCCATCTGTGCCAGGGGTCCAAGGGCATTCTCCCTCAGGAGCCTCCTGGCTAATGCAGTGGGACACCCAGACCCGTTGCCTTTTTTCCCCCCTCTTGTCTCCTCTTTGGCCTTAGGCTTTCTTGGTGCTACAGCTGAGCATGGGCCACTGACCTCCAGGCACCAGAGGAAGGAGAGTGAAACACCCCTTTACTGATCCCTCACCCATGAGCCCAGACCCCTTCAGGCACAGCAAGGGGCCTTCTGGGTGGAAACGGGACCACCCAGCTCCAATGCCCTGTCTATAGCTGCTGCCATGAGGCTACTATCCACTTGCAGAGGTGAGCCCTCGCTGTGGTCCCTCTGGAATGTCCAAAGTGGCTATTTGTGAGGCCAGTGGGAATTCTGGGTATATGGACTGATGGGGACTGATGACAAACAAGATACTCTGGAAACCTACAGACCAAATTTGGAGTAAGAGCCAGTGGGTGTAGGATATCAGAGACTTGGGGCATGAAAGCAAGTGACCAGGTGCCTGTGAGCTGGAGCTCACAGAGGATCAGATATTCTCAGCACTCAGAGGGCCCCTTTGAGGATTCCTGTGCTCAGAACCTGGCCCACAAGTGACCACACACATCCCTCCAAGTCTGATGTACTTTTTGGCTCCACTGCAGGGTCTGATACCCAGTAGGCTTGGGCAATGGTGATGGGCAGAATCAGAAAGAATCTAGAGCTCCCTGGCTTTGTGGGGGGTCCTCTGCATCCCAAACTATACCTCCCCAGCTCCTTTAAGACCCATCCTTTAAGATCATCCTTTAAGACCCAGCCCACTTATAGCAACTAATTCCTTTCTTCAGCTGCCTCTGGGTACTAGGACAGTAGAGACAAGGAGTCCAGATGGGGGTGAGGCCCAGGCCTGCCCTGGTGAAGCCCCCAGCCCAGTGGGGGGCAAAATGGGGGCACAGACTGTGCACAAATCCAGGCCCAAGGACACCTGAGAAGCTTCACGGAGCTATAGTCCCACTGGAGGCCAGCTGGCAGGAGACTTAAATGCTGAAATCAGATCTGGCCAAGGAATGGGCTTGACGTGGGGGGTGAAGGGCTTCACATGATCAGACTGGCACTTTAGAAAGGCCCCTCTGGGGTCCCAGGAAGAGGAAAGGAGGAGCCAGGGTGAAGGCCGGGAGGTAGGTGGTCTTCACTTTGGGTCAGCCATGGTGGTTTGGCTGCTGTCTTTGGAAAGTCACCTCAGAGTTGATTCTGACATCTGGCTCCAACCTAAACTAGGAGGCTTTAGAGGACCAGGTCAGTGGGCTGCTTGTCTATGTCCCTCCTCGGACTTGGCTGAGACCTAGCACATTGGAGATGACAAGAGGGAAATGGAAGGGCTTTCAGGGACAGGGTGCCTGGTGCACAAGGGGTAGCTCTGATCTCTGTGTCCTCCAATGATAGCAAAATGATGACAGCATAAAACACCTGTCTGGGACACACCCCACTTGAGAACATCACAGGCAAATAAAACATACTTCTTCACTGGTCTTTTTTGTTATGTCAGAGAGGAAATAGGAACAAAGTATCACCCAAGCCTGTCTAAGCTGGTGCCTCTCCTTCAATGCCTTCGTCCTTCTTTGTCACCCCCTTGAGCAATGCCTTCTTGAAGACCCAGCTCAAATGGCACCTTTTCCAGGGGGGCTGTTACGGGTTGCATTGTGTTCCCCTAAAAGATATGCTAAACTCCTAACCACCAATATCTGTGAATGTGCCCTTATTTTGAAATAGGGCCACTGCAGATGTAATTAACTTAAGGTCATACTGGAGAGGAGTGGGTCCTAATCCCAATATGACTGGTGCCCTTATAAAAGGGGGACCTTTGTACTCAGACACATGGAAGGAATATAGCCATGTGAAAACAGGGGCAGAGACTGGAGTGAAGCGTCTAAAAGCTAAGAACCAACAAGGATTGCCAGCAATACCAGAGGCTAAGAGAAAGGCCTGGAACAGATTCTCCCTCAGAGCCTTTGGAGGAAACACACAGCCATACTGACACCTTGATTTAGGACTCCTGGCCTCCAGAACTGTGAGAGGATTAAGTTTCTGTTGTTTAATCCACCCAGTTTGTGATAACTTATTAAAGCAAATTCATACAGGAGCTTTCCAGCCTCTCTTCTCCTGCAGGAGCCCACCAGCCCCATCCCCTTACCAGACCTTCAGCCACAGATAGCTCTATAGTCCAATCTTCAGTTGTCAGCTAGCCTGAGAGCTGCTGGAAATCACGGGCGCTCATCTAGTGTGGCCCCAGCTGTCTCTGGCAGTACCTCTTTCTCTTGTACCCACAACCACATTTTTCTTTCAGAGGCCAGAAAGGTGGCAATACTGGTCTCTGCATTTGAAGAAGGCCCTGCAGATCAGCAAGCACCCAGGCCCTGTGCCAAGGACTTCATCTGCATTATCCCATTTAGAATCTGGGGCAGCCTCAGGAGGTAGGTATTACTACTCACTACTGTATATACGAGGAAACTGAGGCACAGGGGGTTAAAGTACAAGGCCTTGTGCCAGAAGCTGTGCTTTTACTGCTCTCTAGCTTACTCTGCCAGGCAGCATGCTGGGGCACAGCCTACAGGCCTTGCCATGATTGCGTGAGGCAGAAGGCCAAGGAAGCTTGACCAGTGCTCTCATGGGGACAGTAGCCAGTTTCACTGGAAAAGGGTATTTCAATAAGCTCAGTCCAGAAGGTAGGTAAGAGTTATCCATAATGACAAGGTTAAAGACAAGATGAACCCAAGAAATCAAGCCCCAGGGTGCACAAGGGAAGGCCCCTTCCACAGTTGTGCAGGGAGGTGGTGGGGGTGACAGTAGAGACAAGTAGTTCAGATGTGGATAATTGATGCTGAGAGGCCTTTGGGATGCTAGGCAGGTCTGATATCTAATGGAAGGAAAGTGACAGCTGGACAGCCCCAAGGATATAGCCTGTGGGTGTCCTTGTGTGGCACTCTTTCTGTCCCAAACTTTCAGCCCTCCCTGAAGGCCCTAAAGGGTTTGGCACCTAAAACAAGGGCTTCCCTCCTGGTTGGCCCACTGTGTGAGATGGGGAACTTACCTCAGACTTGAGCCAAGGGGTGTGGGGCAACCTCAGCAGGGCCATAGCTGGGGACAAGGCTGTGATGTTCTCCTGCCCCACTCTGCCATAAACCAGCTTTTTCTGAAGTGCCACAGAACCCAGAATTTGGTTGAGTAAGTGCTCCCCACAGGGCTGGGCTCCTTCAAGGACACATCCAGGCCTGGAATTCTCAAATCACCAGGCAGAGCAAAGCTGGGTGTGGGGAACTGATGGGGCTGCCTGACCTGACCAGTGGGGTCAGAAAGGAAGGCAACCCAGGACCAGCCAGCAGCTCACGTGGAAGCTGTCTGGGGGGTTGCAGATATTTTGTGACTGTAGAATCTGAGGGAAGAAATACTATGAGAAGCATCACACTGAGCGTCCCTGACCAGCCCCTTTTGCACACTTCTGATGACAACTCCTTCCTTCTTCCCCATTGTGAGACATCTTTGGTGCCTGGAACATTCCCTAATCTGGTCCCAGTTTCCTGGGCATCACAGGTAAGTTTGATCTTGGACTTCTGGCCTCCAGAACTGTGAGACAATATATTTCTGTTGTTCGAGCCACCAGTTTGTGGGACTTTGTTACTGCTGCCCTAGCTATGACAGCCAGCTGATGGGTATTAAACATCCACAGGAATTTTCTGGAATAAATGTTAAAATGCCTCTCAAATACATACTACAGCACAACCTAATTCTTCTATGTTCTCTTTTTTAAAAAACATCTGAAACCATTCATTGCTTTTTTTTTTTTTAACACAAAATACAAATAAGGAAAAATCAGAGATCTGCACTGTTTGGGGCTGAATTATGTCCCCTCTAAAATTTATATGTTGAAGTTCTAAACCCCCAGTGCCTCAAGATTGGGGCCTTATTTGGAAACAGGGTTATTGCAGATGGAATTAGTTAAGATGAGGTTATAGCGGAGTAGGGTGGGCCCCTAATCTAAAATGACCAAAGTCCTTATAAGGAGAGGAGATCAGAATACAGACACACACACAGGGAAGAGCACGTGAAGAGCCATGGGGAGAGGTGGCTATCTACAAACAGAGGAGAGGCCTCCCTCCCAGCCCTCGGAAAGAACCAACCCTGCTTACTCCTTGATTTTGGACTTTTAGCCTCCAGAACTGGGAGACAATACATTTCTGTTCTTCAAGCCACCCAATTTGTGGTACTTTGTTCTGGCAACCCTAGCAAACTAAGACAGCCCCCGAGTCTCATCAATGCTGCCTTGTGAAGAGCTCTCGAATCTTCCACTTGTTTAAAAGTTCTTACGAACAAAAGTTTACACACATAGGATCAAGAGAGCGAGGGAGTAAAGAAGAGGGGGCAGTCCTGCTCCTGGGGCTATGACCTCAGGATGGCCTCACACTCCCAGCTCCTTCTGGGCAGAGAAGGTCTGCAGCCTTGCTCTCTTCACCAGTCTGTGCTATGGCAGGTGGCCCCAAGGGACCATGGTCACATACAAATGGTTGTGGGACTTGAACTGGGGAGGGGAATGGGGCTTGCACTGGCATTATGAGAGCTGGAACAGTCCATGGGATCCCTGAAAGTGACCTGTAGGAACAGGTGCTCTGCCCCTCTAGCCACAGGATCTTCCAAGGGTGCCATGGAGACATACCACTTAGCAGACTTGGATTCGGACAAAGCCCCCAGTCTAGGCAGGAGCTTCAAACAGCAGCCACCTCAACAGGACTTAGCTCAATTCATTGCAAAGTACAAGGAGGTACTGATTGCTCTCTATTTGCAGACAAGTGAGCACCATAATTTGCTCAGATACTCAGGGCTCAGAAATCAGAGCAAATCAGGGCGCCGTCTGTAGTGAGATCACCAGTGATCGCCTGCCCTTGCCCTGTCACCCCAGTCCCAGACCATCCCATCTGAATGGCTCACAGGCCAGAGCCACTCACAGCACCCACCTGGGCTCCCAGCTCCCTGCAGGGCTGGGCAGACTCGGCATGCACTCAATCCAAATCGCCCGAGACACTTTGGCAAAGAAGGCAGCTGTGAGCAGGGCTGGGGACTGTGGAGCCTCCTTCTCCAGAGGAGGCAGAGGACACAGTTGGCGGGTTGAACTTGGACAACTTACAGTACAGCTATAAACAGGCCCAAGAATGGCAGGGCTAGGACCCTGATGGTAGGCCCTCTCAAACCCCATGATTAGTACTGTTTCCTAAGATGTTGTGCCTGCCACTGGTTTAAGTTAACGCAGATAAGCATCAAACAGACAAGAGTGACATACTCTCCCTGGACACCAGACTGTTTTGCTCCATTCAGCCCTAGGACATTCAGCTAGACAGGCTCTTACTGATTTCTGTGCCCCATCTTGTCACTGGGCACATAGGGACAGTGACCCTGAGGCCCTGCAAGGCGGTAACCTGGCAGAAGTTCTACAGTGACAGTGGCAGGGCAAGCCTCGAAGCCCCCAGCACCAGGCAGAGATGAGTGATTGTTTACCTGTTTGAGCCAGGAGGGGATCTTGCTAGAATAGGTGGGTCTCGGCTCTTCTCAGAAGGCCTGTCCTCATCCACCACCTCAACCCTTGGGGCAAGAAGAAAAACAGATGCACTGCTTGTCCCCTGTGGTGTGTTCAGCTGCCCTAGAACTTGCTGCTCCTGAAGGACATGCTTTCTTTCAGTGGTGTCTATGGCCAGGAGGTGGTTCAGCCTGGAGGCTTAGCAACTCCAGTTTGGCATAAGGACAGCATATCAGGTTGAACAGTGTGGCTTTGAACCTGTGAATGTGACCTTATTTGGAAATAGGGTCTCTGAAGATGTAATCAAGTTAAGATCAGGTCACACTGGAGTAGGGTGAACCCTAAATCCAATGACCAGTGTCCTTATAAGAAGTGGGATATTGGACACAGACACACAGAGAAAAGGTTCATAAGATGATAGAGGCAGAGAATGGAATGATGTGTCTACAAGCCAAGGAACGTCAAGGGTTGCCTGTGGTCACCAGAAGCTGGGAGAGAAGCCTGGGAGTTTCTCTCTCACAGGCTCCACAAGGAACCAATCCTGCTGACACCTTGATCTTGGACTTCTAGCCTCCAGAACTGGAAGACAATACATTTCTGGGGTCTATGCCACCCAGTTTGTGGTACTTCGTTGCAGCAGCCCCGGGAACCTAATACAGCCAGTAAGAGCACACCATTTATCTGTCACTTCCTTTGTGCTGCCACTGCCCTTTCCTGGTATATTCCAGTCTTCAGCTCGCTATGCCACCTCATCACAGATGCCTTCTTTGTTTACCTCAGGGAATACCCCTAAAATTCAACCTTCCAGAAGTTTCTTCCTTGTGCTCCCCAAATAGTCTCCTCTCCCAGAAGATGTTCTGTCTCAACTAATGGTGACACTCCTCCCTCATTCAGCTGGAGTGACGTAACATCCTGATCATTCCCTGTTGAACCCTGTTCACCCTTTAGGGCCCATCTCTAATGTTACTGTCACTTCCAAGGGCCTGGCCAGGCAGAGGCTCCCAGTGACAAACCTCTGGACCCCAGCCCAATAATCCCTCCTGCCAAGGCATTGTCCAGCCTGGTAGCTACATTTCCTTCAAAACCTCAGAGGCCCTCGGAAACACTATGACTCTACTGGGGGTCAGCAGCCTAGCCCTGTTAGCAAATGGAAGTGCCACCACAGCCACCTAGTTGCTCGCCTGGCCTCTAAACAGAAGCCACCAGCCCCTCAGAACTTCCCACTCTGCGCCTGCTTTCCATGGCGCCCATACTCCACCCCTGCTGGCAGGAGACCTTCTCTGTAGCCAGCAAGAGGCTTCCAAGGCTTCGCTTGCTGACATTTACCTCTTCGCCATGAATGGGGCCTGCATCTCCTGGGTAGGGCTGCTGAAAAGGAAGCAGAAAGGCAATGTGTTGGACAGAACCCGTGGACAGGTGGTATCATGACCCTGCTTTACAGGGACCTGGGCTTCTCTCTCATTCCTAGTACCTCACTATTCCTGATGGCAGGAGCCAGACCTCTCAGTTTTCCAGAAAGTACATCTGAGGATCCCAGAATGTCCGGCTAGGAGGGTTCTCTCAATCAGCCCCTCACTAGCCAAAGGAACCCTGGAGCCCGGACGGGAAGGGAGCCACTTGGTAGCTGAGCCGGCCCAGAAGCCAGGCCCTGCTGTGTCTCCTGCTGTGTAACTCACCTGGTGCTCTTCTTGGCTGCTGACAGAACATAGGAGTGCTCCCGGGGAGCTGTCTTCCTCACCACACTGCTTGCAGCCTCTGACCTGGGGTGGCACAGGGAGGGGGCATCTAATGGCATAAGGCAGGACTCAGTCTGCTAGCATAGCCCAGAGAGGCAAGCACATGAAGGCAAATTAGCACCTGCTCCCAGAACTATTCAAAGGAAACAGAGAGACATATGAGGCCCGGCCCTGTGCTGGATGCTGCCCATCCATGGTGTCTCATTGAACGCTTACAACCCAGGAAGGTAAGTGCTAGTTTCACCCACAATTTACAGATGAGGAAACTGAGGCACAGGGAGCTTTAGTGACTTTAGAGACTACACTCCTAGCCGGTGGCACAGTGGACAGTCAGTGCCCAGCAGCCTGGCTCCGGAGCTTCTGGCTATTCCCCTATACCTGCCAGGCCCAGGGACTTCTGCCCTTAGGATTGCCCATCTGCCAGACCCTCAGCACAGGAGCTTCACGAAGCCCAACAGACATTGGGATTGGGGTCAGGCTGAGCCCGCAGGGGTTTTATTTCCTCAGGGCCTAGCTGCTGCCGAAGCACCTGGGCCTCATTTGGGGGTGAGGGGCACTGGCACGTCTGGAGCTCTGCCTGGACTCTGTACACACAGACGGCTCCTCCAGGGGGCATGGACGGTTTTGATCCAATTTGCTCAGGACCCCTTTTTAACAAACTGATATAAAGCCTCAAAGCACCTCCCTCCCTACAGTCTGTCCACCCACAGTTGAGGCTGTCCCCAGACCCTCATTACCTAGGCTCTGCTCCATAAAAGGTTCATAAGAGAATTAAAGGTCCATAAGAGGGTCCCCAGCTGGCACAATTCCCATGTCACTGGTCCACGCAAACTTGGGCCCCTGCCCTGCCCGTGGGACGCCCAGCAGGCACCGTTACCTCCGTTTCTGCTCGTCAGACGAGAAGGGCACCTCCTCCTCTTCAGCAGCCCCTGATGCTGAGCTGCGCCTGACATTGTAGGGTGCCCTGGGGGAGGGGGAGGGGTTGAGCATACTGTTGGTTGTGGCCCCTCCTCCCCCATCTCTGTCCCTGCTCCCTGTCACGGGCTGCCACCCTCAGTAAGGCTTCCTGACTTACAACCACAACAGCACCTGTTGGCATTGTTGCCTCTGAGCCTTTGTTCACACCACTTCTTCCTCCTCAAGAGCCAGCCCTCTTTTCTCTCTTTATCCCAACCCTAACTGTCCCTCAAGACCCAGTTCAAGCCTCTCCCCTTCTCCAGAAAGATTTCCTAGCTGCTCCATGTCACTGGATGATTGTGACAAGGGATAGAAAGCAATATAAAAATGTGGGGCCCCTGGGAACTATAGGTACAACCCACACTTCTGTCCAGAATCCCCCCTCCCTGGGCACATAGTGGGGGGCTTCTTTGATAGGGGCCAGAAGGGGAGCCCCAAAGATTTATATCCAAGAAGCAGCTCAGATTTCAGCACAAAATGCCAATAATGGATAGGCTGCCAGGGCCATCAGCACGCTTGGGCTCATAAGGCCCCAGCCCAGCCTAGCTTGAACCCCAGAGGGGTGCAGAGGCATGTCCAGGAAACAGAGCTAACCAGCAGCGGCCCCAGAGCCATGATCCGTGACGCTTTCTCCAGACCCACTGGCCCCTTCAATAAGCTTCTTTACAGCCCTTGCTCTGCCTCAGATCAGAAGGGCAATGTGTACAGCTGTCCGGCTTTCTGGGGTTTGTCACCTCCTTGGTAAGCTCCAGGTCACAGTGGCAACTGGCAGGAATGTCAGGCTGGCAGGACTGGCACTCCTGGGCCATGCTCAGAGGCAAGCAACCAGCTGCCCTCAGCTGGCCTGGTGTTTGGGCTGGTCCTTGGAGGAGGGAACTGAGCTGGGTCTGCAATTGCGTACTTACAGCTTCTTGTAATCCTCAGTGGTCATCTTATAGCCAGAGGAGGAGGGGCGGGGAGGCCCAGTAGGAGCTGCTCTCAGTAGACCGGTAGCACTGGAGAGGAAAGGAGTTCCCATGTGCCCACTCCCAGGCCCTCTCTTGCTTCCAAATCTGCCCACATGGCCCAGGAGGCATGTGGCTGGTGGCCTTTCCTCTTTTCTCTCAGCCCTGCCAGCCACCCAGGACATCTGCACCACCCTGAGCAGGGCAGCTCTCCTGCCATGGGTAGGCTCAGGCCCATTGGCCCTGCCTCTCTGATGGAGCCCAGGTTCAACTTGACACCAGGGTGCTTTGATGATGATGTGTCACCTCAGTCTGCTGGGAAGAAGGTGGACTAAAGCACACAGCTCGGTGCGGTCAGCCAGCAGGTCAGCTGTGAAGCCTGCCCAGCCTCCTCCCTGTGTCTCTGCCCCAGTGACCAGGGCCAGTTGGGTAGTGGCCCAGGGTCTCCCAGAGACATGGGTACTGTGAAACCCAAGTGTCCAAACCGGACCATACATCCACCTGGGGGCTTTCTGTCCCAGCACTGCTCTCCAGGGCCCTGACCTACACAGGCAGAGAGCTCCCACCTACCAGCCCTCCTGCCCGCTCCCCTTAGTGACAGGAAGAGTAATCTCTCTGTCACGAGCTTGGCATAGGCCCTCATACCTGCTGCTTGGCCTAGGCCCTCACCCCATGGACACACACCTTTTTGGAGCTCCGTTGGCCTTGGGGAAGTGCTGCTGGGGCTGACACGAGCTGTCTATGGGCTTGGTGAACACTCCCCTAAAAGAGAGCCCAGAAGTAGTCCAGTGAGCTCCCCTGTGAGAAGCCTGGGAACAGTGCGGGCAGACATAGGGAAGTGGGCAGGGTCCTGTGGTCACCTACCGGATGATATAGCCAGTGGGAGCCCTCGTGCTTGGAGGCCTGCCAAGGGAAAAGAAGGTATGAAGTGAAGCAAAGATGCCCTACTTTCTCCTGCACCCAATAACAGCAAAGTGGATTGGCTGGTGGGTGTCCAAGTGTGGTCAGAATGAGGGCAGCAAGAGGGGCAGCCACCCCTTCACCCCAAGCCAGGGTGCCTGTTCTGCTCTGCCCATCTCTCTCATGCTCCGCAGGGAAGGTACCTATGGCTGATTCTTCCAGGACTGGCCCAGTATGGTCCTGGCTCACACCAAGTGCCCAGGAAGCTGTATTCCATGGCTGAGCATTTGCTGAAGAGGGTTCTCCTCCAAACTCCAGCTTTTTCCTGGCCTGCCAGGGCCCAACACTCCCGTGAGAAAGAGGTCTTTTGGGATTGCTGACAGCCCTCTCACCCTCTACTCTCAGAACTGGAGGCTCCATGGTCAGAGGCCTATGGCGGGGAGAGTCCATGGTCTCTGACCTGATATCTCTGCACAGCCTCCTTTGGAGAGGCTCATGAGGGCCCAAGGGGTAGAACTAAAGCCAGATACCCCTTCCTTCCTGCTCCTTGGGGCTTCCCTCCTGCAGCTCCTGAGACGCCCACATCACTGTCTTGATGAAAGTTCGGGACTGGAGGGCATGGCTGGAAAACAGACTGCACATGCTGGGTACCTCCTCCTTGGGAGCAACTGAGGGGGCTCAGAGGACTGGTAGTGGCAGGCAGCCAAGAGCTGTGAGTTTGGGGTGCAGGGGCAGAATCCTTGTCTTCGGCAGATGGCCCTTCTGTGTAGGAACAGAGTTTAGTGCTGGAGCAGGGGTGGGGGGAGTGGGTCTAAGGGAACCCCATGCAAGCATGTGGGAAGGACAGCACAGAGCCCCAGTGTTCTCCATCTTGACAGATCCTTGTCCTTAATAGGGACAGCCTCCTGGAAGTGACAAAGTTGCAAGAACACTTGGGGTGGGACCTGAGAAAGAAAGGTCACTTTTCCCCCATCTAGCCACACAACCATTTTTGGCTAAAATACCTGTGCCTAGGAGAGAATGAGAGCCAAAGTTTATGTAGACTTTCAGGTATCCCTGCTCTAGGTCCTGAGTCACAGTGACCCGGGATGTGCTTTCCAAACATACCTCCAAACAGAGGCTCAGGGTGAGAACTGCGCCACCCAAAGTAAACAAGCCCCCCAATGAGTAGACTATCTTCGAACCATCCTCAGGTCTTCAGCAACTTGGCCAACTGCAGCAATCACAATCCATAATTCTCTCTTTTATGATCATCTCTCTACTTGGGTCATGCCTGTGTTCCCCGCTAAGATGTCAGTTCCCTGAGGGGAGAGCTGTGTCCTCTGTGCCAAGCACAGGACTTGGCTGGTAGTGGGTGCTGAGTCAGCGAACAGTGGTGATGGGCAAGTCCATAATTATCAGAGGCAGCCCCTGGGACCTAACAGTGACCTTGGACCCCTCCCTTCCCGCTGCCACTGCCTCTACCACCACCTGCCAACCTTCTTGCTTCTCAGGAGCTCCGGAGCATCCCTGGACACCGATATGTGGAAGTCCTCAAAGTAGAGACGTGATGGGCTGTTCCCTTTGGCTAGCTGTCAAAATAGGTCATCCTGAACTTGGGAGACAGTTGGAACAAATGTGTGAGTGTCCCGTGACATGCTGATTACCAAGTATCCTCAGCAGTCAGGGCTCCCCATGGGAGAGAGTCAAGTGTGACTCTCAAAGCTGCCTAAACCACCTCAGAGATGTTGTCTCACCCCCTACGGGGGCTCCTCAATGTCTAGTAGACAGCTGGAACCATGGAGGCCCCTTAGGCAGCCAGCCTCAAGGTCACACAGCAAGGCCAGGCACCTGAACCCAGTGACTCCTGCATTCCCTTTCCCAAGGGGGACCAGAGCAGAAAAGCCTGTCCTTCCTATGCATTTGAAATGACTCACTGCAGACCCTGACATCTCTTCCAAGCTTGGGATCCTCCTTATCCCCTGAAGACTGCAGCATGAGGTCCACCCACCAGCCATCTGGGCACCACCTCTTACCTGGCCTTCGGGACTTCCCCAGCTGATGAAAAAGATGTGGCACGACTCCGACCAGAGGGCAGCTCTCTGGGGAAAAAGAGTCGTGAAAAAGTGGCTCCCTACCATCAGCCACCCTGCAGCCTCCATCCTAGAGGCTGCCTGCTGACTCAAAGCAGGTGAGGTGGGGTGCAGCACGTGCACCTCAATAACTTGGCCCACCATTCTCATCTCACGCTCGCCTTCCCTGGCCCTGCCTTCACATTCCACAGGCACGTATATACAGGCCCACTCAGCACCCAAAGTCACAGGGTGAGTCTGGCCTCAGCTGGATTGCTTTCCCATGCTTCGCCCTCCCCAGCTGGCCTGTGGCCACATGGCCTGGCAGAGGTCTGAATGGTAGAAGTCCCTCAGCATCCCCAGGTACTGACAGGCCCCTGTGGATCACAGGCCCACCCCAGCCCATTTTTGCTGGCTTCCCAGCTTCCTGGACTTACAGAGTGTGGCCCTCCGATTCAGCCTGCTTGGTGATCCAGCTCTTGTCCCCCTTCAGTGTGGTTCGAACCTTCATCTGTTTGAGGACATTATTGCGTTCTTCCTCACCTGGTGGTAGGGGCTTCCCTGGAAGGAGCAAGGCCAGGCAGCCTCAGAAGGGGAGCCCAGCCCCAGAACCCTGAGGCCTCCCTTCCAGTCCTCCCAACGGGCCGCTCTCACAAAGCCTGGGACAAGAGGGAGCCCAGGCCTCACCTTTAGTGCTGCTTCCAAGAGCCGAGATACTCATGGTGTTTGCTCTGCAGATCCCTTCTCAGTTGATTCGACAGGGCTCCTGGGGGCAAAGGCAAGCACATGGCTTGTCACTTGATGCATTTATAATGGCTCGCACGACCATCCAGACGGGCCTTTCGGCATCGGGAAGCAAGAGTTGGTGCAGTTCTGCGTAGTGGGCAGAGGCCAGGGAGTGAACACACACTGTCTGCCTAGAGCTGTTCCCCTGGGGAACACGGCATGGGCTGCCGGGGCTGTCTGTTCAAGAGACAGCTGATAAGGGCAGGCCACGAACCCTCCTAGAGAGCTCTGATGGCCAGATTCCAGGACCAGGGGCGTGCAAGGGACAGAGTGGCAGTGGTGGGGCCACCACAGAGTCAGGCTTCCTGAGGGCTGGCACTGGTGGACTCAGAAAGAGGGACTAGGGGAAGGGTGGGGGCTGGGAGACCAGCTGCTTTGGGGCCGGACCATCTCTCTCACTCTTCAGTTGCTGACAGACTTTGGGCTGGTCAGCTCACCTCTCCAGTCTGCCTCAGTGTCCTCATGTGTAAAATGGGATTGTAAAAAGTCTACCCTTCAGGACTGCTATGAAGGCAGAATGCACCAATGTTCTTACAAATGCCTGGCACCACCTGGCACAGCAAAGATCTCAGGGCAGTTGGACAGGAGCCAAGCAGCAGTGACTCTCAACCTGTCCTCGCGGGGAGAGGGAACTGTCAGTGGTCTTCAGTCAGTATAAGCACAGCCTGAGGGCGTGCAGCCCTGTGTGGCTCAGGGGGGTTGGCTAGTTGTAAGGACTTGCTGCTATGCTCTGCTTTCTTTCTCTTCCTCTCCGTATTCTTGCACTGCTGTCCCTCCTTGCCTCTTCTCTGCCCTTGAGCCACGTGCTTCCCTCCTGTGGCCAGTGAGGGGTGGACCACAGTGGTCTCTGAGGCCTTCACAGCACCATGAAGGTCTTTGTCCCAGAAGGGGCTGGGGTGAGGAAGCCAACTCTCCAAGCTGGGACTGGCACAGTGCTTCGGGGAGATGGAAGGCCCATATTGTGAGTTTAATCCCAGCCCTGGCCTGCCACAGCTGGCCCCTTGGACCTCAAGAGAAGGGCTGGAGGTTCAGGCAAGCGGGCATGATGGGAAGGAGGGGCTGTGGCCCTGCCAGAACAGTCCTGAGGCACAGCAGTCTCCCTCTTAGGAGCCTGCCACCCTCGGGGCCTCTCCAGGGCCAGGCCCAGAGTGGCCAGGCCCTGCTGCCAGCTGGCAAGGCCTGGACATGTTTCCTTAGAGGTCAGGGGCACACTAAAATAGGTAAGGCAAGGGCCAAGAGCAAACCAAATCTGCCGCATCAGCAAGAACTGGCTTTCCCATAAACCACACTGAATGAGCAGCCCAGGAGGCCCAAGCCTGCTGCTTGCCAGGAGCGGCACCTCATCACTGCCCCACTGCCCAGCCCCTGCCCAAAGCTGCCACGTCAGATTTCTATTGAGCGGAACTCATTCCATAGGTGATCTGTGGACCTCATAGGTCCAACTGTCCCATCCCAGCAGCCCATGGAGTAGCTCCACTGGGCAGGGCACACAGACAGAGTTGCCACCTGGGATCTTGGCCTCTCAGTCTGCCGGTGCTTCTGATTGACTGTGAGACCTTGGGCAAGTCCCTTACCTTCTCTGGGCCCCAGCTCAGGGCCTCTCCTACTG
Organism: Mirounga leonina; assembly: GCF_011800145.1. Taxonomy (NCBI): domain Eukaryota; kingdom Metazoa; phylum Chordata; class Mammalia; order Carnivora; family Phocidae; genus Mirounga; species Mirounga leonina. The sequence goes on from NW_023270210.1 coordinate 2,412,145, forward strand.
CTGAGTCTTTAGGTTCCTTCAGGAAGTCTTCAGTTTCCCCTTGACAAACCTGTTGCCCACACTGCGTAGAAGTTTTCTGCTAAATCAGAACCAAACCAGCTACCTCCAAAATCAGGACAGATGCGCACACATGCAGAATGACAGAGGCAGAGGGGCCATTGGGAACTCCTTGGCCAAAGGGCAGGGACACGTGTACGAGCCCACAGTAAGGAGGAGTGGACTTGTCTTAGGTCCCATCTTTACAGCTAAGACCCCAATCACAAGACTCAAGTCTCATTGCCCCCACCTCACCAGGCAAAGAGCAGGGCTGTGCCACATCTCAGAAGTCTAAAGTTCTTTTTTGATAGGATAGTAAATCTGAAAGAGGGAGGAAATAGTGTTTTCCCATGGGATTGAAGAAGGCAGCTCTTTGGAGAGCCTTTAAAATGATGAACCCCAGACAGACACATGGACACATGCGGTCTGAATTCATGTCCCAACTACAGAGCTGCCTTTCCCCTCCACTTTACCACTCCCTCCTCTCCCTGCCCCACACAGCTCTGGACCCCTGCTTTCATTCCTGCACCTTGGCCCACATCAGCCCTCATTTCTCATTCAACTTCTGCTGGCTCTCCACTGTCTCTAAGCCTGGGGGCAAAGTCCCCAGTCCCCTGACCCAGCCACTTTTCTCACAAGTGTCCCTCGATGTTGACACTGTGATCCAAGAAGACAATGTCTCTCAACATACCTGGAAGGTGGCCCTGCCGTGGTAATCCCTATGCCTTTGCTTATGTTGGTACCCCCCCCTCCCAGAATGCCCTCCAACTCCTCTTGCTGAGCTAAGCCCTGCCCCTTCCTGGAGGGCCCACTTGTCTTGCCTGTTCCTGCTCCTACTGGGCTCTCCCCTCTTTTGACCTGAGTGCCTTGGTACTGTTGATCGAAGTCTTCCCAGACCAGACCTGCTCCCTCTACCAGCCTCAGCAAGGACAGAACCCAGGCACCCCCCTCACACCACCAAAACACACTCTGCACTGAAAGCTGGCAGGAGCCATGCTTCTGGCTAACCAAACATTGCCACCCCTCCTTGGACCCAGGTCTCCTCTCAGACCCACCATCCCCTTCATCCCCAATCAATGAACAGCTGGGTAAACCCTCACTACACACTGTTGGTGGACAGGTCAATGAACACATCCTTTCAGAGGACAAATCTCTATATGTACTGAAAGCCTTAGACAGGGTAAGACCATTGGTCTTTCAGCTTCCCGTCACAGCAATCTCTCCTCAGGAGACAAGTGAGTAAGGAGAACAAAGTATACTAGAGGGGTGGTATCCCAGTGCTGAGTATAATGGTGAAAATTAGGCAATAATCTAAATTCCCAACAGTCATATTTAAACATATTCTGATCCATTATTCAAGCAACTACTGTGTAGTCATTACAAATGATATTGATATATAGTGGTATTTAACAAACCTTCCTATATATGGTTTCCTTATATCGTTAAGTGAAAGAAAGCTTTAAAAAAAAAGACGTGTAGAGGGGCACCTGAGTGGCTCAGTTGATTAAGCGTCCAATTCTCGGTTTCAGCCCAGGTCATGATCTCAGGGTTGTGAGACTGAGCCCCAGGTCGGGCTCCATGCTCAGAGCAGAGTCTGCTTGAGATTTTCTCTCTCCCTCACCCTATGCCCCTCCCCCACTCTAAATAAATAGATAAATAAATAAAATCTTTAAAAAAAGATGTGAAGGATGGTGCCATTTACTTAAAAATCTATGTACATTACGATGCACAGGGAAAGAAACATCTGGATGGATATATACCAAAATACTTTGCTCTTCTGTGTATTCTATTTTTCCTATAATGGATGTGCATTGCCTGTGTGATAAAGACTAAACAAACAGTGGCTTAACCAAAGGAAACGGGAGCTGGGGCTGCTTGGATATCTAATGATGGATCTCAAAAGTTGATGCCAGGTGAGCAGTGCTGAGGAAGGACTGGGAAGTGAGGAGAGCCAATGGATGCAGTGAAGAATTCTCTCCCTCCCCCAGGATAGACATCCTGGATGGGGGTGGGGGGGTTGTACCTTGGGCCTCTAGGGACCCTCTGTGCTGCTCTGAGCAGAGCCTTACCACCTGCAGGCACACACACGACCTCCTCTAGGATCCTGGGTCCTCTTTGCCCACAGCTCACGTGGGAGGGAGAACAGGCATGTTCCCACCCTACTTCTAGTCTTCCTCTTCTTCTGGGTACTTGGGCTTCCTTCAAACCCTCCTAGGCCTCCCTGGCACGTGAGACCTGCCATCCAGAAGGGCCACCTGGCCTGACAGCTCACATCTTTGCTCCTCATCCCTAAGTGGCTTCACATGGCTGTGACATTGTCTCACTGTCTGGGCCTCAATTTCCTCATCTGTAAAGTGGTGCCAAGCCACCAAGCCCATGGACCTACTAAGCCAGAGCATGTGTCATTGCCTAGAATTTGGTGCCAGCTCTTTTCTATCCCATAGTTTGGGTGTCATGATGTTGGTGGGTGTCCTCGTCTCCTAAATGGCACGTGTGAGTGCATTTCTAGTCAGGACAGCCACTCTGCACCTTTTCAGTACTACAGCTCCTGTTTCTACCTTGATACAGAAAGTCTGCCGGTACCTTAGGAATTGCCATATTGCCCTGCTTAGGGGCCTAGCCTGGGCCACCAAAGGAACAGGTGGCTTATCTGCCACCTTTCACCCTAGCTATCCCTCATAGAGCAACTCCTTGTGCCAAATCCAAGCAAGGCCCTACACTCAGACTACACCAGCCTGTCCCAGGGCAGCTCAGGACTAGGTCAAAATCCTCCTGAGCAGGCCAGGCCACCTCAGACACTAGATGGGTGCCTCCAGCCCACCATTTGGCCCTTCACATCCTTCTTTCTACCCTTTCTGCCCCCCATTAGCCCACAGATGTCTCCTGGGGCAACCAGGGGGAGCATCCTTAGCAAGAATGAGTGGGGGAGATGGGGACAGGCCCTCCCTGATGGAGATGGCCTCCAACTGCACCTTCCTACAGCTGAAGCCTCTCAAAGGCTTTCCAGCAACTTCCCAGGAGGGGCCTCTGGCCCTGATTAGATAGAGAGTAGCAAAAAGCCAATGAGGGAGTGCAAGGAGCCTGTTTTCCCCAGGCCACAGCAAGCCTGGTGTGGTCAGGGAGTGGAGTTGGAGCTGATGCAGGCAGATTAGCAGGAGGGAGGGAGCCAGGGAATTGGAAGACAGTGACGCAAAGGCTTGGCTGATGCACAAGGAGACAGAGATGGAGAGAGAAGCAGCAGGAGGAGGGGTGTCCCATCACCCCCCAAGGACAGGGCGTGCTCTGCCTCATAGATGAGCAGGCTAATTCAGAGAAAATTTTCTAGAATTGCCACCCTGCTTGACTTCCCATGCTGTGCACACCCTTTTTCTCAAACAGGCTTCGGTGTCTTTGCCCTTGCAGCTACCTCCTTGCCAAATGGCCTTGAGCCTCAGCCCAGGCAGCATCTCCCAGAGGAGCCCTCAAGTCCCACAGCTCCTTGGCTGAGGAACACAGCCCGGTCTCATTCTCAGTCACACTGCACTACAAATGTCTGCATTTCCCACTAGCCTGGAAGGAAAAGGGAACCATAGGAGAGGAAGAAAGTGTAGAGGTACAGAGCCCCCCTCAATCAGAACACAGCCTCTGCCCTGGTGGCTGTCTCTGAACCCCGAGGGTCACCCATCCTGGAGCCTTTACTCTGGTACTGCAGCTGCCCCCATGCCCGCCTGCCCAGGACTGAAATGCCCTTCCCGCCTCCCCCCGCACAGCTCGGACAGGCTGGACTCGTCCAGACAACTGGGTGAACACCAGTGAGGGGGCAAGGCCGCTGGGCCTGCGAACGCAGGCAGCCCGGCCCTCGGTCCATGGGCCCACCCCAGCCCCGGGGACCCTGGCCTGGGATCTTTGTGCCAAGGGCTTATGTGCAAGACAGCAAGCTGAGCAAGTAGGTGGCTGGGGACTGGTGGAGTGCTGGAACAAAACACCCTTAGCTTCACACACAAAGGAGCCGCAGCCAAAGGATACAGGTGTTGGGGCTTGTCTGAATGTGTGTGTGCTGGGCACTGGCCACAGTGAGCAAGCATGAGTGGGCACACCACAGACAGAAGAGCAAGGGGCATGACTTCTTCCCCAGAGGTGAGTTTTGACAATCTGTACCCAGAGGGCTGAGAGGGAGCCCAGCTGTGTTTCCCTATGTGTACCAACTTTCTGTGAGCCCCATCCCGGGCCAGCAGGGATCACATGGAGTTCTGTCTTTTGGAACCCGAGCCCACAGCTCAACTCTGGGTTGACCCCCTAAGTGTAAGTCAGGGGTGGCTGAGGAAGCAGTGGGACAGGACAAGAGGGCACAACCCAAAACATGGCCCATACAGTCAAGTCCAGTGACCAAATACAGATGTGGCAAGTGTCATCTAGACAAAGGCATCAAGGCCTTGCACCACCCAGTGCATGGGCCAGCAACTTGTTCCTAAGATGGGTAAACCCAGCCAGTTGTGGTCCTTCCACTGGGCACTGTTAGGCATTCTCACAGAAGACAATTGACCTAGCAGGAAGGAGACTCCTTTCTCCCATGGAACCTTGGCTCCCCATCATCGGGTGAGGGTGTCAATGACTAAATTATGGAAAGACAAAGCCTGCAAGGAGGACCACAGCTGTCATACCTGTCCCACCTGTCCCCTCTTGCCTTCCTATCACAGCCTGAGTTGGGCTCTACAACCCCAAGGCTCTGGGCTGCTAGGGCCCACATAGCTCCCCTGACCAGAGTCCCTCCATGCCTCCCTTCTGGCCCAACTGGTGACGGGGGATTCTGAGCATGGGGACGAGGCTCCTGCTCATTCTCACTGTAAATGTTCTCTTTGGACAAACCGCCATCAGTGGCCCCAGGATGGGGGGAAAGACTCAAAGAAAAGACCCTGTGCCTTAGATCCACCTTCCAGAATGGGTATCTGGGTCCTCTTTGGGTGTGTTCCAAGCAAATGCCTTTGAGCTTCCAGGTAAGTCTCCTCCCTTATGCATAAATGCCCATGAGAGCCTCCCACTCAAGTTTCTTCAGGGTAATGAACTATACCAAGATTGGGGTGATCTGGGTTACCTGGGGAAGGGTAATGCTGAAGTAGTCGAAACCTGCCTGCTAGAGAATCCTGCCTCCTACCTTTTCCCTCTAAGCAGCAGAAACAGAGGCTAAGAAGGGGGTAAGAGATAATGCTTGTTCAGAAAGCTGTAGAGCCAAGCCAGCTGCGTTCATTATGTGTCGTTTCATGGGAGGGGCACACTCATGCTGTTAGAGATGTGGAGGACTTGGCCAAGGCCAAGAAGCCACACATCCATGATGTCTCTTCCAACTCAGGTGCAAATGAAAGAGCATTAGACAAGGAGTCCAAGTCCTAGTTCTGTCAAAACAAGTCACTGGACATGTCAGTTACTCTCTGGCTGCAGATGAAGTCCCTAGTCATGGAGGGGAAGGCATGAGTTTCAGTGCAGCTCCTGTGCTCATCACCAGGGCATGGGACCCCACGTAGTGCTGTTTTCAGGGAGCTTCTCGCCCTGTTCTGTCCTCCCTCTGGAACATCACCTGGAGTCGAAAGCCCAGCATCTCAGGGAGTGCCCAGGCCATGGGGCAGGCTCTCCCAGGAGGCTGCAGTGGGAAGTGCAAGGATGAGCTGGCATGCACTCCACATGCCAGGCTGAAAAAGGCCTGGACAAAGAGACGAATGGAGTGAGACCACAGGCAGGATACAGCATGGAGTGTGAAGGAGCTGGGGACACCAAAAGTCAGGGAGTGTGACCCCCACCCCCTGCTTGGGTGCCTGAAGGTACTTGGCCTAATGTCTAAGTTTAGACCAGGCCAACACTCAGGCAGCCAAGGGCTGGAATGATCAAATGTTTTATGAAGCAGCCGCCTGTGGCCAGGTCTCATGAATGAGGACATCCTGATACCCAGTCTCAGTGGCCAGACGACAGTACGCAGACAGGCTGCTTTCCTCCAGGAGGGGTGGAGCAGGCACTGAGCTGTTGCTCCAAAGATACCCAGGATCCAGAGGGTCTCAGCAGCAATTCAGGACTAGGGGGCCCTTCAGAGGCCTGCCAGAGTGATGGCTGAGTGGCTGGGTCATGTCAGAGCTCCCCCAGCCCCCAGTCTGCTGCTCAGCATGCAGCTCCCAGGAGCCCCAGAAGAGCAGGGTACCTTGACCTGCATATGATGCTGCAGTCGCAGGGACTCCTGCATGGAAGCTAATAGGGCAGGAGGAAGGAGGCGCACCACGTTGAAGAAAGAGCTGGAGGAGACTTGGATTACAGAGGGAAAAATGTAATATGGAAAATGAATGCATGTGTGTGTGTGGGGGGGGGAGTATTTGTAAATGTGCTTTACAGGTAAATGACTTCTACATGAAAGTCTGGAATTTCACCTCCCCCCCAGCCCACCCCCAACATCCCAGAATCTAGACTTCTCGGCGTCAGTGCTGGAAGGCCCTGGGAGGCAGCTGTCTGAGGGTCTGAGGCAGGCCAGCTCTTTCCAGAGGCAGTGAAGAATTCAAGCCCCAAGGGGGCAAAGAGAGCCATGGCCGCCTGTTCCTCCTGAGGGGCTGGGATTTCTCCTGGCTCTCCTGTGCCCATTTTCTAGTTCTCTATAGGCTGGATACAAGTGACTGCTTGGGGTGACTGAGCCATTTCAGAGATGGCTTAGCCTCAAGGGCCAGCAAGGGCTTCTGGGCAGGGTCCTCTGAGATGCTCTGTAGAGACCAGGGGCCTGGGCAGGGCTAAAATGATGGGGATGGCAGAGCCCAGGAGGCCTCACTCCAAACAGAACCCCTTTCCAGAACCACCTATATGAATTATTCCCATTGATCCCAGGGCCTCCACCTCCCCTGCTGTAGCATGAGAAGGAGCCCAGCGGGACAGTGGGAGTTCTCCTTCAGGGCCTGGGCTGGCTCAGTCCTCCACTCCCTGTACCCTTGTAGCCTGGGAACCAAGCTGGTCTTAAGCCTATCGCAGTGGGGCAGAGATGCTTTCCCAATCTGCACCCAGACAGCCAAAGGGACTCAGGGGTCATGGAGCCCACCCCCAGCTCAACCAACTCCCTCTTCAGGAATACCCCTGTACCTTCACTGCTGCCCCCTCGTTACAGGTGATCATGAGTAAAGCTCAAGAGGAAAAGAGGTACCCAGCCCCCTCTCCCACCCAACAAAACCTCCCACCCCAGCAGAGCTCCAACAGGCCTCCTCCCAGCTGTTTTCTCCCCTTCCTGTGTGCCCCAGACCCAGAGTCTCCTGCACTCCACCCCTACCTATTATCACTGTCCCCATTTTTTGATAAGAATATGGAGACTCAGAGAGGAGAAAGCATTTGCCCAAGGCCACATTTTCATCTATTCAACAACCATTTATGGAAAGTTGGCAGCCAGCCTGGGTGCTGGGCAGACAGACCGACCGACAGACAGGAACCTAGAGCAGTCCTTCTAGGGCACTGCCAGACTGCTGCATTTCCCAAGGAAGTGCCCTTGGCTCAGGCCTTCCCAAAAGAATGAAAGAATGAGTAGGAACTCACCAGGCAGAAGTGGTGAGGCAAATCCTGGGTCTTTGTTTTGTTTTTTTAGTCTAAACCAGGCACTGCCTGATGTAAGCATTTTCACCCATTCCTGTGATTGGAACCCCTTGTCACATCAAGCTCTCTGGAAAACTGACCTAGTCATCAAAAAGTGGTGTGCTGAGCCAATGATCACTGGAACCAGACTAAAGGGTCCAAGGCCAGGACCATCAGCGACAACCTGTGGGAGCATGGGGCCTGCCCACCACTGGCCCCAGAGGCCAGGTCTCCTCTCTGACCCAGGGCATGGCCACGGGGCTCCACAGCCACCTCCATCATCACCACCAATGGCTCTGCTTCTTGGCTCTCTCTTGAAGTGGGAAGTGAGCATGTTTCCAATGGGAAAAACCTAGACGGTGTTTCTGAAAGTGGCCTCTCAGTCCCTCTAGAATCCAAAACTCCTGGGACATGTGCTTAAGCTGTAGGTTCCTGTCTCCCCACATTAGAGTTTGACAATGGGTCTCTTAACTTTTCACTTTCCAGGCCCTTCTCCACCCAGACCTGTCCCTCCTGCTTTCCTACCCCCACCCTTCTCAGTTCTCAGTCACAGCTGTCCCCCGTGCCCAACACAGGCAAGTAATCAGAAAACACTCACCAAATGCATACATGCTTGTCTGTGAGACAAGGTAACCTGGCTCCATTCCTAATCCTCAAATGAGTCTTGAGTGAGTGCCCCTCTGTGCCTCAGTTTCCCTTTTGGAAAAAAGAACTGACGCCAGCCCTGCCCACTTCCTGATCCCTCCATGGCCACTCCTCAATGAATGTTACTGTCACACAAGTGCTCCTAAAGAAAACCATCAGGAAAGTTCACAACAGGGAATCCAGATGAGGCTTTGAGGGAGTTCTTGGTATCATTCTCACAACTTTTCTGTGAGTTTTAAATCAATCCAAGATAAACAGTTAAAAATGAAAACAGCAAACATTAAAAAAGAAAGCAAATCAGATTTTAGTACGCATCCAGAAATGATCTAGGAATTAAGTGTTCTGTGGCAAATAATTTAACCGTGGGTAGACACCATCCACATCATTGGAACAGACTAGCAGTGATTTTTAAACCATTTGTCTTTAGGTGGGGAGCCCACATTCCTCCCAGCCTGGCCCCAACCTCACCCTGGCCACCATGGCCCCTGGGGGACACTGTGGTCCTGGCTCAATCTGTGCTCCCAGCTTCAGCCTCCCTTCTGTAGAGGTGACAAAACCGAGGCCTCCAGAAGTTGTGTGATATGCTCAGGTTTGCACAACTGGATGGTGGCTGAGCTGGGGTTTGAACCCAATCTGACCTCTGAGCTGCTCTCTTACCACTAGGCTGTAGAGGCACCTCCCTGTTCCATCACACACTCGACTACCATTCATCTCCCTGCTCCACTTCATGAGTCTCCTGACAGCTCACTGACTCTCAGAAGCAACGGTTCTGCCCCTCCTGCTTTCCTACCCCCACACTTCTCAGTTCTCAGTCACTGCTGTCCCCAGTGCCCAACACAGGCAAGTAATCAGAAGACACTCCCCGAATCAGCCAACTTCCCCCGAACATCACTCTCAGAAACGTGGGTCCCCCGCGTGCACTGCCCTTGTCCTGCCATCAGCCAGCTCTCTGCAGGCACAGTGGACATGAATGCAGAGTCCCTGATGACTCCCAACCGCAGGGCCCCAAAGGCCTGGGGCACCATGTGGGTTGCTGTTCAGAGCTCTGAAGCCATGGAAAACAGCTCTCCTCTTCTCCAGCCATGGTTCTATCCCATCGCAGGAGGGCCTGGCAGTGGGGGCAGCCTCAGGGCTCAGCAAGCAGAAAGCAAGCTGGTGTTATGCATGAGCTGGCACCTTATGGGCTGTGGCTTGAAGCAAGATCCGGACCAAAGGGATCAGTCACCCGTGGAAGCTGAGTGGGGAAGGAAGAAGGCAGGCTTCCAGCTTCCAGAGTACATTGAGCCAGATTTGGGACTTTTCTTGGCATGAGACTGAGGACAGTTCGGGGACCAGGTGCTGATGCCTCTCTGCCCTGCTAGATCTCAGGAGGCTACAGGGGCACTAGGCAGAAACACAAGGGGCACCAGGCACGCTACGGGAGGCTGAGGTGAAACACTGGCCACCGCTGGGGTCACTGCCCTCCGGTGGGCGACTGTCTGAAATCTGGACTCTGATTGAGGAGGAAGTGAGGTGGACACTTTTGATGCTGGTGGTAGCTCCCTACTGAGTGGCTGTCCATCTTCCCAGCCAGACTGTCACTCCTTGGGGCAAGGCCTGCATCTGATTTCTCTCCAGGCCCCCACTGCCCAGCTCTGGGTAGAACATATAGGGGCTTAGGAAGAACTGGTTTGGGTTTTTCAGGAACAAGAGGGAGGCTAGACTCATGCAGCCTCAAAGGACACGGAGACCTTGACCGGACAGCTGCTGAGCTCCTCCCCTTGCTTCCAAGCCCTCCTCCTCCAAGAAGCCTTCCCTGATCCTCCAAGTCAGAGCTGCTTCCCTGTTCCAGGCTCCCACAGCCCCCTGTGTTTATGCCACTCAGAGCTGCAGCACCCAATATGGTCATGGGCCACCTCTGTTGCTGACTTGTGAATGTCCAAAGGGTGGAAATGAACAGATCTGGAGCACCTGCTGTGTGCTGCTCTGGGTACCTTCCATCAGCTTTCCACAGCTGGGTATAGAGCCTCCAGGCAGGCCAGAGCATCTGAAGTCCAGGCCAGGAAGGCACAAGGGCTGGGGCTCATAATTGGTGGAAGGAGGGGGTAGGGCAAGTGAGGTGGATCTGCTCCTTCCCATCCTGGGATGGCCCAGGGGTAATGAGACAAACAGCACAGGCTGGCCCCTGGGCTGTGCATCTAGTCCTGGCCAGATGCTCTAAGTGGCAAGCAGGGCCTCTGAGCTGGCCCCTGGGCTGTGCATCTAGTCCTGGCCAGATGCTCTAAGTGGCAAGCAGGGCCTCTGAGCTGGCCCCTGGGCTGCCTCTGATTTTTCAGATGGGGCAGCGGAGGCTTTGGGAAGGTAGGACCGTCCCCTTCTTCCCCTTCCCAGCATGATGTGAGCTGGTGAGGAGGCAGCAGGAACCCAGAGCCCTTCCCCACTGCCCAGGCTAATCAATCAGCCCATGGGGCCCTGCTTCCTGTCCCCAGCCAGGTACCATGACCAGAAATTTAAAGGGCCATGAGACCAAAGCAAGAGTGGGTCCAGGTGAGGGAAGTCTCAACCACCGCTGAATGGGGTGTGAGGGGGCTCTCTCTCAGGGTTCACAGAGTGTGATCCTGAGATGCACAGCCTTCCACAATGCCAAAGCTAGGTGCAAACAGCTCAGTGAGAACACTATTCCTACCATACCTCAGATGTTCCAGAGCCCAGTCCCACTCACAATGAACACATCTGAGCCCCCAGCAGCCCTGGGTGGGAGGAGGCCTGATGTGTTACCTCCTTGGACTGATGAGCTGCCCAGATGCCCCCAGCTCAGAAGGGGCAGAGCAGTCAGAGATGCTGAGCATTCAGTCTTCCTGAGGCCAGGTATCACTCTGCCTTTCCAAAGAGGACAAGGCTCTTGGCTCCCCTGCCCCCATCCAAACAATTCAGCCACACAGCCAGTTTGCTGCAGATCCTGTTGATAACACCCAGTGACACTTGATTCGGCGCCTTCTGTCTGGGGCAGCTACCTTTCTGGTAGCCCTCCAGGAGGTTGCCCTGTGCCCAGCATATCCTCATCACAAACAACCCTCAAGCCCCCTGCTCTGGGCTTCAGGGTGAGCCAGCCTCTGGATCTCAGTGTTCTTACCTATAAAATGGACACAGTGAACTAGCTGATCTGAAATGTCCTGATTCTTTTGCCTGCAATCAACTCTCAGAGCACCCTGGCTCCAGGCCATTCACTAACAATCAAACCTTCTCTTCCAGAAAGGGTGAGGAGGCCAGACTTCTTTGGCTCTCTAGGTTAGTATCTTTGCTTACAGTGAAAACCAGAAAACCAAGTGCACTGCCTCCTGATGGGAGCCCAGGAGAAATGCGTGGAGCGGGTGAGGATTATGGAAGGGGAAACTGAGGCCCCGAATTGTCCCTGCCGCCTGGCTGGGCATGGGCCAGGCGCCCCCCCCCCCTCCACCACCGCTGCCTCTCCACCGGGCCACACCAACGGCGACTCGACAGCCCTACCTGGCAGGTGCCCGGCTCGCGGGGCGGGCAGAGGATAGGGCGGGCACGGGGCGCGGGCTCCCTCAGGTGGACAGCGCCCAGCCGGGCCGAGCCGGGCCGGGGCGGCGGGTGCGGGGCGGCGGGCGCCGAGGGCAGCGGACAGCGCGCAGGGCAGCGAGAAGGCGCGGACTGGGCTCCACCCGCAGGAGAACAAACAGGTTTTCACCGGCGCCCAGTGCCTCGCCCCTCGCCCCTCCCCTCGGCCGGCCCCCTTCCTCTGCCCTCTCTTGGGGTAGGTAGATGCGCCTGGCACATTCCGCACATTCTCCCGCCAGTGTCCTCGGCCCGCCCGCCCCTTCCCAGCCCCGCCCCGCGGGGCTGCTGGAGAAATCAAGGCCGGGGCTCCCCACGCCGAGCCCAGAGCAAGCTCCAGAAGGCTCTGCCCCGGTGGAAAACTTCCAGGCAAATTCCTTCGGGCTTGCGGCCCTAGGCCGGGAGGTCTCCGCCACATGAAGGGCTCCGGCTGCCTATTGCGCCCCTGCCCGCACCCGACGCGATCTGGCCCCCACTCAGGGCCAATGACTTCCACAGATGCTGCGGGTTCATTCTGTTGAGAGCTACTGTTCCTAGATCCATTTTACAGATGAAAATCCCAGACAGGGGCGGGGAGGGGGGCCGAGGGGCCAGAGGCTGAGATCATACAGGAAGTCCCAGAGGCTGGGAAGGAGGAGAAGAAAGTGAGGGAGCCCGGCTCACCGGCGGCACGAGGGAAGTTCTCACCCTGGAAAGCCATGCTGGCAGCACCTTCTCAGCAAGCCGGGCCGCCTCACAGGTGACACATCCAGACCCCTAGGGCAGTGCAGTTTGATCACTGTCATTCATTCGTGCTTTTTGAGGACTTGTGTCATTGAATCATGCTTACTGAGTACTTGCTATGTGCAAGGCACGGGGCTAGGGGCTAGGAAGGAGGGAGCATCAAAAGAAGCCCCAGCCCTACCTGTGGGTCCAGGGAATGCCTCTGATACAAGAGACAGTTAAATCAGTCCAACAGAGGTATAGAGTTGGCCAAAAGTTGGCCTATCAGGATGACAGGCTCAAGTTTATATCCCAAATGGCCCGCCAATCTATAGACTTCTGTGCATGCCCACTGCCACCACCCTAGTCCAAGCCTGGGCTATGGGGCCAGCCTCCTTGCTGGTTTCCCTGCCTCTGGCCTTGCCTTCCTTTCCATCCAGTCTCCACACAGAAGTCAGTTTAGTAGTTTACATGCTTGCAACTCTTTTGATGGCTTCCCATTGCTCTCAGGATAAAAACCAAACTTTAAGAGAGCCCAAGGATAGGTGGCACCAACCTCTCTCTGCAGATCCAGCCACACTCCCTTCCTTCTGCCTTTCGAATATATCACAAGTCCTATCTCCTTGTGGCATTTGCTCCTGGCACTCAGACTCCCTAGAATATTCTTTGTCCCCTTGCCCTAGTCATACTCCAAACCTTCACTCAAGTGGCTGTAGATCCTTTTCTGACTGCATGGGCCACCCAGGCAAGTAGATTGCTTCCTTCCCATTTCCTCTGCTGACATTGATCTAGCATAGTGGACATCACCCTCTATTGTTCTAGATGGTGAGCTCCAGGAGGGCAGTGCCCCATCTGAGTCATCACTGGGGCATAGAGACAAGCACAAGGGGTCAGAGAGGAATTGCAGAAGGAGGGGATTGAAAGGTGATTGAAACTCTGGAATCTATCTTTATGTTCTCTTCCTGGGCTTTATCAGGCAGGAAGGAGGTGACCCTGTGTCTGTGTGACTATGTGTGTGAGGGTGGGGATGGGGGAATTGTATATAAAGTCACTTCGGTTCATCTGTCTCTTGCCAGTCAGCATTTTTCTGCTTCCAGTCTGGTGACCAGCATCTAATGCCTTCTCATCCCCCACCTTGGGCTGCTGGTGGCCATGGATTTGGCTTGGTGTCTGAACTCCTAAATATACCCACTATATGACCTAGGGTGTGTCACATCCCCTTTCTGGGCCCCCTTCCCTTTCAAAAACCCCTAGCCTAAAGATGTAGAATGTGGCGGGCACGGTGATGGGTTAGATGTAAGGGTGAGGAAGAGGGTGGCCCTTGCCTCCCAAGGCCACCAGTGGGAAAGGGCAATCTTGGTCCAGAGCCTTAAGTGTGGGTGGGCCAGCTAGAGAGCACAAGCAAGAGTGGGGTCCAAGGACACCAATGGCCACTCAGTGAGTGCTGTCCTGGATTGGGCTGCCCTGGCGCCTTGAGCTCTTCCCATGTCCCAGGTGATTCAGCCCTTGCCCAGCCTAAGAGACCAGCCTTTCCTCAACTCCTCCCTCCCTCCCAGACTGCCAGGCCCTGCAGCTGATCTCACCTACAAACGGGTTTGACTCGAATGGCAACTGCCTTGCCCTACCCTGCCCTGCCTTGCCCCCCTGTTCACTGCCCCAACAGAACCCCCACTCCTGCCAGGGCCCCCCCCCCCAGCCCTCTCAGCCAGGCTTCAAGGCCCCTGCCAACTTCATCAGCCTCTTCTTTGACCCTTTGTCCTCAGACACCTGGGCCCAGACACAGCAAGTGCTTTCATACCACTGAGCCTCTGCACAAGATGTCCCCTTGGTAGTGACCTTCTACCCACTCTCAGCCACAACACTGGCTTCTTCATGAACTTCACCTTAGCCTACAACTTGAGGGCCAAGACCCTGTGACTGTTGGCTGCCTCCAGACTGGGCTTTACCTCTGCCTGGCCTGAGTTTGGCCCTGTCCCTTTCTATTCTCAGCTCAAGCCTTTAACTAGGGTGGGCTTGAGAGTGGGGCCAGGCTGGGCTGTTTGGGGAGGCAAAAGGCCTGGAAGGTAGAGGCAGGAGAGGGTAGGTGAGAACCCCTCCGAAGCGGAGGGAGGTCACAGCCAATGAGCAGGCAAGAAGACAGATTATCTAGGAGACCAGGTTGAAGTAAGCAGACGAGTAGGGGGATATGTGGCTCTTTGGAAAGAACGGGCCAGCGGTGCTCCTAAGCTCTAGGGAGGCTCCAGGGCCGGGAACAAAACTCGGGCAAACCACTGTAGCCAAAGAGTTCCCAGGCTTGGGAGGGGGATAATGGGTGGGGTTCTGAAAGCTGTCAGGCCCCAAAGCCAACCCTCAAGCAGGGTGTCCTCATATTGGAGGGACCTGGAGACGAAGCACTGACCCAAACTCTGCCATTGTATAAATAGGGAAATAGGCCCAGGCAGGGATGGCATCTAGCTGGGGCCATACAGCCAGTCTGAGGCAGAGCTAGGACTAAAGCCAAGTCTTCAGTTACTCTGGATGGAGCCCCTGTCCAGCTAGGGTGCTCAGGTTCATGTGTGGGGAGGGCTGGGCTCCTGTTTGCGCCCTAATCCTCTTCTTCCCTCCCTCCTTCCAGTGCTCACCCTGCTGCCTCATCTTCCTAAGCTCTTCAACCAGTTTCCACTTGCTGAGTGACTCTGCCAGCTCCAAGCAGGATGGGTTGCCTGGGGGCAGGGGTCCCCAGGCATGGCTGCACCCACAGCAGCCCCTACGGAGCTCTGAGCCTGTAAGGCCAGACCTCTGAATCTGTAACCAGCTCTCCAGGTTCCTGGGAGCTGATCCAATCTGTCTGTGAGACCCTGCCTGCCCAGTCTTGCCCTTGGGGGAGGGGCCCACCCTGCCCTCGGCCTGTATTCCCAGCTAAGGGGCTGGTCCCCTTCCCTGGCACAAATGCATACTCTCACTCTCCAACTGTCCCCTTTGGGCCTCCTGTTCCCCACCACACTGCCACACCCTCCACCCACTCAGAGACCAGTCAGACCCAGTCCTGTCTTGGAGCAGCTCCCAGTCTGATGGGAAGGGCAGACCAGTTCAGTTCCAAGGGGCAGAATCCATGCCTTGGGATTTCTTGCTCTGTGGACAGTAGCCCCACCGGGAGCAGGGAGGTCAGGTCATGCAGGTCAGGTCAAGTTGACATCTCCCACCCCTACAGGCTGGACTCTCCACTGCCTTTTGAATCTACTATTTTGAATAAGTCCAGGAAACACTCTGCCATCAGTTTTGGCCTATGTGACCTGATGCCCCAGAACTCAGATTGCTTCTCATCTCTGGCTCTGAAGCAGCCCCAGGCCAGGCCTCCAGAGCACGAGTGCACAAGCTGAGCCAAGGCCTTGCTGGCAGATAATCCCTGAATGCCCTGAAGAATGGCTTTTTGCTGCTTTAAGAATCATCCACAGATCGGAAAAAGAATGTTCTAATTGGAAAACCTCCCCGCCATGGTTTTCCGGAGTTTTAGTACAGTTGGCCGGCAAGGAGGCTCCTGGGATGAGGAGGAAGGGAAGTCATGAGGAGGAGACAGTGGGCTCCCTGCCCAGTCCCCCCTCATCCCCAAGCTCAGCTACTCTGGGCGAGGGGCCATGCTGAGGGTCCCAGTGACCGGGGAATCTGGAAGCTGTCTGGCCTTGCTGGGAGCCCCTCCCCCAAGCCAGTCCCAAGCCCTGCCCCCTAGAAGCCATGCTGATGCCCCAGAAGCAGTCCAGGCTCCCAGGACCCACTCGAAAGACCGATTTCCACTGCATTGTGAGCACTGGCCCAGAAGAAAAAAGGTGTGGAAGCTACCACCTACTCAAAAAACGGGAAGGCCAGAGCTGGTGTTGGGGTGTGTGGAGTGCCTCTGACTTGACTGGTGCCCAGGGCTGGGAGACCTGGCAGAGGGGGATGCAGGCTGCAAGGGAAAACTGGCCTCTGAACAGCTAGATCTGTGGCAAGGATGGGAGCTCTCACTCAGGGACCCCGCTAAGCCTGGCCTGGCTAAACAACTGGCCAGCAGAGCTGAGGCCACAGCAACCTGATTTGTTCCTTTTGGTTAAGCATTGCCCTTGCACTTGGGAAATGCCCACCTGGGAAGGGGAAATGCAGTGGATCCTTGAAACTCTTTTACACAGGAGAGCCAGGTTACTGTGACTCACCTCTTTCAGGATGTATGCTTCTCTATTAGTCTTTTCTGGAAACCTCCCTGGACGCTTAGTTGACTTGATCTCCGCAAGGGGAACAGCCTTTGAGAGACTGGAGGGAAAAGTTCAGAGGCTGCCTGAGCAGGATCAAGGTGCTGCTGGCCAAAGCCCTCTTTGGTGGCAACTCACATCTTCTCAGCATAGGGGAAGGGTCTGGCTCTCATTACAAGGGATCAGAAAAGCCAGGATGTGGAGCATACCCGTCCCCTGTCCATTCTACTTGGCCCCAGTAACCTGTACCTGTACCTTGACCAAATGGCTCTAGGCTCCCTGGCATCGTGTCCTGCGCCCCTTCCCTTTCCTTCCCTTCCCTTCCCTTCCCTTCCCTTCCCTTCCTTCCCAACCTGCCCAAACGTGACTTTGAGGACTGCAGCTCCCTAAGCAGCACATTTCTCTAGAGCTTCACTGGCCATTAGAGTAGCCACTGGGTGCATGTGGCTATTTAAATTTAATTGATCACAATGAAATAAAATTGAAAATTCAGTTCCTCAGTCACAATAGCCACACTTCAAGTGTTCAATAGCCACATGTGGCTAGCAGCTCCTGTACAGATAGAACTTTCTGTGTTGGATGGTGCCACTCTAGGTGCTCCACTTCTCCTTAGAAGGAAGCTCTCCCCTACCTCCTTAACTGAAACAAGTCTTCCTGCAGCCCCACCCTGTGGAGGTTCTTTCTTCTCCCACACCCCATCTACCTCTAGATAGACTAGTCTGCCCTTGGATGAAAAGTTCTCCTTCACAGGTCAGGCCAACTGGTTTACACACCATTCAACCTTCAGGCAAGTCTTCGCACCTGGCTCATCCTGCTTTTCCACCCAGATCATTTGGATGTGAGTAATAAGTGTGTGACTTCAGCATCCGTGCCTGTGGACCATTCGTCAGCACCTTTCAGGCCTCCCAGTTCTTTGACCTTGACATCTCTGAAGACCCTGTCAATTCCACTGCAGCCACCTCTTCCAACAGGCACAGCCTGCATCCTGTCACCTCTGGAATCTTCCACTTTCTGACCCCTACCTCTTCTCTTTCCAACAGGCTTGTTCATCGACTTTCGAGGAAAGATAGCAACAACTATCTTTCCAGATCACAGGGACCTCCCACCCGTTTGCTCCTCTACCTTATCCCCATTCATTAGCCCTTTCCTCTGTTCACTTCTCTCCCTATACAGCTTAGAGACAATGGCCCATCACTTTGACAACTCTCTTGTCAACACCTGAATATCCTTTATTGCACTGTCCCTCTGACCTCCACTTGACATGGCATCAAATCTGGACAAATGTAGACATCTGCTTTCTTCATACCTTCCCCAAGACAATGATGGTGCTGGCACAGAATAGTATCAACACAAATTTCTGGATCTTACCCTTTCTCACATTCACAAGGACTCCCCTCTTTGTAATTATCCCTTTTCTCTTTTGCATCATTTGGAGCATTCCCATCAACATTAAAAAATAAAAGAAGAATCTCACTTAACCCACTCCCATCTCCAGTTCATGTCCCTTTTCTCTGCTCCTTACTGAGGAAATCTCTGTGAAAGAGATGTCTAGACTCATAGTCTCTACTTCTCCCACTGTCTCATAAACCCATTTCCATTAGGATTTCAACCCTAACACTCTCCTAAAATGTCAAGGTTACAAATGAACTCCATGTTGCCAAACCCAGTGCTCACGTCTCTGCCCTTGCTTTATTAACCTTTTAACCATAGTTGATCACACCTTCATTCCGGAAAAACATGCTGCTCTTGGCCTCCCTGACACTCCACTTATCTGGAGGTATTGAAGGTTAGGAGCACAGCTTCTGGAACTGGACTGTCTGGGTGCAAATCCTAGCTGTGCCAATTAGTAGCAGTGTGACCTTGGGCCAATTACTTGCCCTCTCTGGTTTCCATTTCTAACCTGTACAATAGAGGTGAGAATAGCAGCATCTGCCTCCTGGGGTTGTAAAGGTTGCATGGGAAGTACTAAAAATAGAGCTTCTATTCTTGGTATATATACATGGAAACATGTCAATGAAATCACCACATGGCTGTGGATGGGGTTTAGGACATGCTACCCTAAAACATGGCACCTTGGTATATTAAATATTAAGATGGAGTTTGAGAGAACAGCATAAGCAGGAAGCTTTCTGACCTTCCCCCTCTTCCTCTCCCCACGCTTACCCCCGAAGCAGATCGTAAGACCCTCATGTGAGAGATGCCCTCCCTATATACCCTGAGGAAAACAACATCCAAGGGGAAGGTGGACCCCAAGAAGTATCTGAACAAACAGGCCTTGCTAAGTTTCCCCGCAGTTTACTGCACTTAGCTCCAACTCTTTATCCTATCATATCTTTTCACAACTTTCCACTCTTCACCAAACCTGGTATGGAAACACTCAGGTTTAACCATTTCTTCAGGTCCTCTCTTCCTTAGGAAGGCTCCCATGTCACATAAAACTTTAAATAAGTGTGTATGTTTCTCTCTTGTTATTCTGTCTGTGTCAGTCTAATTTCTAGACCCAAAAAAGACCCTAAAAGGGTCAAGGAAATCTTTTTCCTCCCTTTCAATGTCTGAAGGTCAACTCAAGCTAAACATGTTCAAAGATTTATTATTTATTTATTTATTTATTTATTTATTTATTTATTTGAGAGAGAGAAAGAGAGCACAAGCAGGGGGAGTGGCAGGCAGAGGCAGGCTTTCCAGGTAGTGGGGAGCCCAATGTGGGGCTGGATCCCAGGACCCTGGGATCATGACCTGAGCTGAAAGCAGACGCTTCACCGACTGAGCCACCCAGGCTCCCGCAAACTAAACATGTTCAAACAAAGGTCCATGCCCTCCAAATCTCTCTTCTCTAAGTCTTCTTCATCTTCATCAGTGGCATTTTCCAGATGTGCCAGTCAAAGGATTAGGTAGCTAACTTGATTTTTCTTCCTTCCCTCATCTCTACATCCAACCAGTCAGTAGGTTCTGATTGCAGCTCTACTTTGAAAATATACCCACGGGGTGCCTGGGTAGCTCAGTCGTTAAGCGTCTGCCTTCGGCTCAGGTCATGATCCCAGGGTCCTGGGATCGAGCCCCACATCAGGCTCCCTGCTCTGGGGAGAGCCTCCTTCTTCCTCTCCCACTCCCCCTGCTTGTGTTCCCTCTCTCACTGTCTCTCTCTGTCAAATAAATAAATAAAATCCTAAAAAAAAAAAAAAATGAAAATATACCCAAACCCTGAGCATGTCTGCCCATTTCTACTGCCACCACCATGCTAGTCCAAGCCAGTGTCCTCACTCACCTCCTCCATGTCTCCCAGCTTCCACCCTTGCTCTACTCACAAGTCATCCAGAACCATGTCCCTGTATGCTGTCAGTCTGAGTGATAAGGTAACTCCATTCACCCAGCTGTCCAAGCTGGAAACTGGGGTGCCATTTGAGAATCCTCTTTCCTTCTGTCACTCCAAGACCCAGTTAAGTGTCTCTTCCTGGGCTGCCCTTCTGCCCCAGCACTCACTATTCTGTAAAGTCACTGTCTCCTGTCTCTCTCCTTCCTTCCTCCTGGATGTGGTAGGAAACACATCTCATGCTTGCCCACTCACCCAAGCACCTGGTATAGTGCCCAAGTGGGCACATAAGAAATATTTGCCAAATGAAGGAAGGGATAAAGGTTAATTTCAAATGCAATGTATGATCAGAGTGGCATTTCATATCAGTGGATTAAAAGTATATCATTCAATAGATGATGTTGGGATAACTGGCCATGTGGAAAAACAAGCTGGATTTCCTACCTCGCACTCCACACTGAAATAAACTCCAGATGGTTCAGAAATGTAATGTAAAAAAATTGAAACCATAAAAGTACTAGAAGGAATCCTGGGGTGTGGACGGCCTTTCTAAGTATGTCATGAAAACCAGAAATCACAAAAGAAAAGAGAGAGAAATTGAAAACTTCTGTATGGCAAAACCCACTAGAACTGTCATTAGACAAATGACAAATGAGGAAGACTTATTTGCTATTTGCACCACATATGACAGGGAAAGGCTTAATCTTCCTAAAATAAAAAAGGGCTCCTTTCAAAGCAAGCAATAGGAAAACAGGGGGCAAAGAAGGGAGCAAACAATTCACAAAAGAAGTTCATTAACATATGAAGGATATGCAAATGTAGTCAGAAATTCCAATCCCTCCCTCAGATATGGAAAAGTGAAAACAGGGTATAGGAAAATGGTCCCTCTCAGGCCCCAGGGGCCCTAGGGGTGAGAGTATTCATTGTTGCAACCTTTTTGGAATGGCCATCTAGAAATATATAACAAAATGAACAATGAAGACTCCCTTTGACCCAGCAATACTAACATTCAAAAATTCCTTTTATTATCTGATGTATATAATGGTGTATATGTATATATGTACATATGTACAATACTGCTCTGAACATATGTACATATGTGTACATATGTATATATGTAAATTATATAAAATGTGTTGCTGATAAACATCTATCCGCTAGCCAGCATCATATCTATGCCTTCTGTCCTCAGTCCTGGTACTCAGGATGACCTGTGCTGGTTTGGGATGAAAGGCCAACTTCTCTGCTTGTGCTCTTAATCCCATCTCCTGCCACCTACTCAGGAACATCCCGCTAACATTTCACCCTGTCTCTAGGGTCATCAATTATTTCCTCTTGGCTGGATCATTCTGATCAGCATGCGAATATGCTATAATTTTTCCCACCACAAAAAAGTTTTTTCTTGATCAAACCTTTCTCTTCAGCTACTCTCCATTTATTGCCCTTCTCCCCTTCTTCCCACACTCCCTGTGTCTGATTCCCTTCTAGCTCACTCCCAGCACTAAACACAGATGGCTCTTGCCAAAGCTACCCGTGCTTTCCATGTTGCCAAATTCAACGGTTTTCAGTTCTCGTTTTACCAGACATGTCAGCACCATTTGACACAAGAAACACTCCTTCTGGAAACACTTTCTCTTGGCTTCCAGCACACCTTACTCTCCTGGTTTCCCTTTTACTTCACTGGCTCCTTTTAAGTTTCCTTTGACCTCTTCCCATCACCCCTACCTTGTCAAACTTAACTTTGGAGGGACCCAGAACTCTCATGCCTTTAAACACCATCTGAAGGCTGATAACTCCCATATTTACATCTCCAACTCAAGGCTTTTCCCCTGAATTCCAGGTTCCTATATCACAAGACCTAGGCAGTATCGCCACTTAAATATCTATTAGGCATAGTGGCTTGGGCCGAAAACCTTGGTGTGATCTTTGACTCCTCACTTTCTCTCACTCTTCGCATCCAATCCATTAGGAAATCCTTCAGCCCCACCTTCTCCCACCTTCTCAATATATCCAGAAATCTGGCTACTTCTCATTTCTACCATTTGGTAGTTTCTAGTTGTTTTGCTGTTAAGAACAATACTGCTCTGAACATTCTTGTACACATCTGATCACACAGGCAAGAAATTCTCTATATGAGCTGTTCTCAAACTTTGGTGGACATCTGGAAGGCTTGTTAAAACCCAGAGTGCTCGACCTCACCCCCAGAGTTCCTGATTTGGTTTGGAATCCATCTGCATTTCTAACAAGATCTCACGTGATGCCGATGCTACTTGTTGGGGAAATTACACTTGGAGATCTATAGCTCTAGGGTATATTATACCCAGGAATGGAAATGCTGGGTCATAGGATACACACATGTTCTACCTGACAAGAGAACACTGATTTTTATTCCTATCAGCAGTGTGTGAGAGTGCCTAGTGTTTCACATCCTTGCCAACACTTGATGTTGTCGGATGTATTAGTATTGCCAAAGTAGTAGACACAAAGTGTTAGCTTTTTGTGGTTTTGCATTGTATTATTGGTATTTATCCTCAGGTGGCTATTGCATGGGATATTGGGGGGGTGGACAAAGTAGAAGTATATTTGTTGTAACATTGTTTATGATATGAAAAAACCAGTAGCAATCTAGATTTCCATCAATGGGTACTTTCAAAATTTACAACAGGATAATATATGACTGATCAAGATGATGATTATAGAGTCTCTAGTTATGGACATGGAAAATGCCTATAATATATTGTTAAACAAGAGGGGGAAAGCAGTTTACATAAGGTACATGACAGCATGTATAGTGTGATTTCATTTCTGTAAAACTGTTCAAAGGAATTGAGAAACACCTTGGAGAATGTTAATACTTGTTATCTTTAGGAGATGAATTTGGGGTTACCTTTACTTTGTTTTCTAAATTTTCTGTAATGTTGATTCTTTTTAAGTGTACGTATCTCCTTTTTCTTTAAAAGAGTGATTTTGAAAAAATACATTCTTAGATTTCTGTTTGTATATGACAGAAAGTATCTGGAGGTTTCACATGAAACTGATCAGAACCAGTGCTTCTTGGCAATGGGTTTGTGTGGGCCGAGTGGGAAGGTACTTTGAGTTTTCTCTTTATTCCATTCTGTACTCTTTGATTTTTATGACAGTGTATTACTTCAATAATAAAAAAAAAAACACTAATAAAAACAAAAAAGAAAAGAGAGCTATTCTTAACACCCAAGCCAGCCCTGCCAGCCCAGCCCAGCCCAGCCCAGCCCACCTAGCTCTGCTGAGGTTCCAAAGACTTCACAAGGAACCTACTTAAGTCGTGCCAGACCTCCTCTGGCCAGGGAGCTTTCAAGCTGTGGAGCCAGGGCCAGTTATTGGGCTGCCCAAGAAAGAGTTCCTCCTGCTTCTGGGTGCTGCCTTGAGCCAAAAGTAATGTGTCACCCCCATAAAGCCTGTGGCTGTGGGCTCCCCCACCCTCTGTGCTGGAAGGAGAGGCCAGCCCCCTAGAGGGCCCAGAGAGAAATCATTAACACAGCCAAGGAGATGACGGACTGTCAGAGGTGGGCAAGCTCCGATAATGAAAACCTGTGTCTCTAACAAAGCAGTTTTAAGTCTGTAAAGATCAGAGCTAGGAAGAAATAAATACTACAAAATCAGAAAGATGTAGAGATGGTGAACATGAACTCATTTACAGCACACTTGGATGGCAGAATCAGAAATCATCCTGAACTGAGAAAGAATTAATTTGACCTAAAACAAAGACTTCACAAAGGGCCTGGATCTACAATGGGACTGTCCACAGTTGTAGTTTCTTGAAAGCCACCAGAAGCGGATGCTTCCTCCTCACGGCAGCCCCTCTGAGCTCTGGGTGACTACCACGTCAACACATGTAGCTCAGTCCCTCCATGGGGTGTATCATGTGGTCGTCATGTGGTTTTCCTCTGTCTCCCCCACAGCCCACAAGCTCCAGAAGGCAAAGACCGGCTCCCATTCCTCTCCTGCCTCTTTGTAACAGGCATGGGGCCTAGCATACACTAAGTGCTCAGTAACTGTTGGGACAGTGGAACAGGATCATCTCCAATATAGAAAGAAAACAAAGGGGGGCCTGGGTGGCTCACTTGGTTAAGCGTCCAACTCTCGATCTTAGCTCACGTCTTGATTTCAGAGGTTGTAGGTTCAAGTCCCATGTTGGGCTCCATGCTGGGTGTGGAGCCTACATTAAAAGAAGAAAGAAGAAGAAAGAAAACAAAGATGCCATTTTGCAAACACCCAAGTTCCAAAACTCCAGGTAGACAGTCACAGCTGGATACCTCCCAACATCACTGCCCAATCTGCTCTGCCCCAGTATGCCCACCAAGCGGGTAACACAAGGGCTTGGCTCAAACTGCTGGGTTCTAGACCGAGATAGCCTCCTTTGACAAGTGGGTCCCTCTCCAGGGAGTGGCTTGTTGGAGGTGATGCTCTTGAATATATACTTTCTCCTTAATAAAACAGCCATACAAAACAAAAACTGAAATCCAGTGGTGGGACTTCATGGTGAGCACCCCCACCTCTACCAGCCTTTAGCTGTCCTTCCATGATTACATTTGGCCACTCTTAACATTTGTATGAGGATAATACTTGTTCACAAGTAGGAGCCCAGTAAGGACTTGGTGTGTTTTTAAAACAGGTTCAATTGTGTTTTAAAGTTCTTTTAAAAGTCATACATATTTGCTGTAAAATAACAAAATTGTATAGGATTGTATGAAGTCACCCCAGAAGGTGCTCCCTGAGCTTCATCCCTTAGCCCCTCTCCCCATGATACAGGACAGAGGGTAATGAATCCAGGGGCAGGTTTCATGTGGCAACACGTATGTTCTGAGTGCCTGCTTTGGGCCAGGCCCTGGTCCCAGGTGGCTCTGTCTGGTAGGGGATACAAAAGTGCCCAAGAGGCTTAAAGAGTCATTGAGTCCTGGAAGACTAGGGCAAGGATGTAGTGGGAGCCAGTGGGGAGAGGACAGAGGGATGTTTGGGAAAAATGGAAAGAATAGACTGGAGTGGAGCCTGGATGTGGCAGAGACCATACCCATTTAGAGCCTCAGGCCTCAGGAAGGAGGAGGCAGAGGTAGAAGGTGAAGTCATATCTTCCTAGGGTGGCTGAGACCTCCTTCAGGTCACAGGTCTTAGCTCCTGGCTGTGCCCACAGGGGACACAGAATGCTCTGTCAATTTTGCAAAAAGAGGGAAAGGAGAGGGAGAGAGGGAAGGAAGGAGCGAATGTCCTATTAGTGAAATGCCACCATCAGATCAAGGTTCTTTGCAGCGCATTCCCTATGTGTAAAAGTTGGACTCAACAGCAGTTTTTTTCAGGATGAATACATCTTTATTCATTTTTTATCTTTCCCTAGGGAAAAAGGCAGGGGAGGGAGAGAGGGTCAGCATGTGTTTCAAAATAATAGAAGGAAGAAAAAAAATGATAGAGGAGATAAGAATCTTAAATGCCATAAACCAACCCTAAATGGGGGTGGGTGAGAGAGGGGGCCCTCCTGCTGCATGAGCTTGGGAAAGAGGGGAGGGGATCGGGAAAATGGCACATGAAGTCAGAACTCCACATAAAGCTAAGTAAATGTGGACTCACATTCATTTGTCTTTTATTAGCTCATCTGTGGCTACTTTGATATACTTTCATCTCCCCTTTCCCTGGCTGCCACTCCCAGGTTTGACAAGGGAGACCCCCAGTAGCCCTCTCCTCCCTCAGTTTAGAGGGGTTAAACTGTTTGTTAGGCCTATGCACAAAGAGGATGTTTGTTGTTCATTAGAATAAGGAATGGGCTTAACCCGGAGGGAGTTTGGGCTACGAATGAGAAAGAGAGAGGGTGCCTACTTGCTTCAGTTATTTGGACTAATCTTTTACTTAGGAATTAGATTTATTCATGTGAAATAATTGAGGAAGGGAATGGGAAGGGAATGGGGTAGGAATTTAGGACTGCCTTTCTGAGGGGCACATAATAAACATGGCTTGAGAGATAGTGAGACTGAAGGGCCCATGTGACAGCCAAGTGGAGAAGATGAGCTGACAGCAGGATATTATGGGGCTGAGGCTCAGAAGGACTGTCCAGGGTGGAGGCCTGTTGGGGTAGAGGCAATTTTCAATGAACCCTGGAGGCCACAGAAGACATGGCATCACTTAGGCAGTATGATAATGGTTGAGTGCATGTAATGATAAGGAAGGTCAGGGAGGAGCCCTGACCAGCTCCACCAAAAGGAATTCCTTATGAGGAAGGAGTCTGAGAAGAAGAGGTCAGAGATCAGGAACCAGGAGTCACATATTCCAAAACACATCCTGTTGCAAGGAACAGAAACTTGATCTGGGAGGAAGTGAGCATGGCAGAGAGGGAATAGGATGCCCACTAGGTTTCACCTGCTTGCTCCCAAAATGGCACCAGGAGCCATTCCCAAATGATTTGTTCCCACTAAGAGCCAAGCGCTATTTTAGCCACCAGCTAAAAATGCCCAGGATGTACAAAAGATGGCAATACAGGCCTTGCCATTGTCACTAGGGAAGGAAGGAGAGCAGGAGCTGGTTGGTGCATGGCAGGGGACTGACAGTGGAGAGGCTCCCAAAGAACCCCCAAAAGAGTTCACAGCTCTCCCCTGAGCCAGTGTCCCCAATTTTCTCAAAGAGGATGTAGTGGCGAGAGGACCTCAGGGAGGCTGCACTGAAAAGGGAGAATTAAATTGAGTCTGAGATTGGCATTTGAATCTGCTTCGGTTTTGATAACTGAAAGAGAAGAGAAACTTCTGAAACCTGCCCAAGATGCTGTTAATGGATGGGCAAGGCTTGCTTGATGAGAGTGATTAGCGGTACACAATAGCTGACATTTATTTAATGCCTTTTATGTTGGACACGGTGCCCACAGCTGTTCAGAAATCATCTCAGTTCATCCTCAGAGCAACCCTATGAGGTAAACACTACGATTGTCCTCATTTTACATGTGAGGAGATAAAGGCCCAAGGTCACGCAGCTAACAAGTGGTGGAGCTGGACTCCTAACCTCCACTTCTATTAGCTCAATTAGCCAGTAAATGCGGAACCAGATTGGGGGCATTTGTGGGAGCTGCACTAGTCATACCACTAGTGATACTAATATTTATTGAAGGGTTACTATGTGCCAGACACAATGCTAAGTGCTTCTGTTACTAGATGTCCTGGGGAAATTCTCTTGAGGGCCTTGGCTTCCCTTTTCTCTGCCACTTTGTAAGGACACTTTCTTCCTTTGGTCAAAATTAAATTATTGGAATTGTATGGGCTTTAAATAGAAGAGAGGCTGATGCAACTTGCTACTGATGCCGGAGTTTAAACATCTGCAGAAATCCACATTTGAAAGAAAGCATGTAATTGGATTTTAGCTGGGTATTTCTAGAAAGATCAGATGACTTGCATTTGGGCAGCCCAACCTTGACCATCTTGCTGCTTGCAAGGAGAAAGAGAACTACATATAGTCCAAATGACACTGAAGCTTAGAGCGATGAGGTCATTTGCCCAAGGCCACTCCACTCAGGAGTGAGAGCCTGGAGAGCAATCCAAGGTAGCCAGAGCCCTTCAGAAAAAACTCCCTGCCGGGTCCCACTAACTTTCCCCAGGAAACTCAGCTGCCTGGCTCTGAAAGCCCTACAAGGGACGGTACACACACATGGATGCACACCTCTTGTGTGGGTGGGGTGCCAAGAGACTTTATATTTGACAAATTCTACTTCCTCTGTCAGACAGAAGGTCAAAGGTTATCTTGAGAGGAACCTTTCTGAAGGTGCAGGGCAGGAGGGGCAGGGACAACCTTTGAAACATACACATGTCCAGGCTCTACTCTCAGAGCTCCAAATTCTTTGACCTGAGGTTTGACTATTGACATTTATAACAAATGTCCCCAGAGACTCAGGTGCACTCCAAAGATTAAGGACTGTGGCTCCTGAGTCAGGCACCAGGAGAATAATGCAGGGGTGGGGCTAGAGCAGCTGTAGGGCTGGGAACCTTCCTCAACCCGGTTTGTCAGCCTTGGGTCCTGGGGCATGAAGGTGTCAAGGACACCAAGGATATGAAGGTAATTGAAGGATGTTATTTGAAATGCATTTCATTAGAAAGTTTGACTGTTGGTGTGTTATTGTTCTCAAATTGAATTTCATCATTTACATTAATATGAGCTGACCCTGCAAGACTTGGTTTGCAATTGCAGGATAATCTAGAAGTTCGAAACAAAATACAAATTCATAGAAAAAAATGCAACTTAGAAAGGTCCAACTAGTCTTATAACCTTTTAAAAATTGAATCAGCAATTAAAAGTCATCTATCCCATAAAGGTTGATTTTACATGCCAACTTGACCAGGCTACCTTCCCCAGTTACTCAATCACTCTTCTAGGTGCTGCTGTGAAGGCATTTTATCGATGTGATTAAAGCCATAATCAATTGACTTTAAGGGCGATTACATTGGATAATCTGGGTGGGCCTGATTCAATAACACTGAAAGGCCTTAAGAGCAGAGCTGGAACTCTCTAGCAGGAGCTGAAGTTGCCATTCCCAGGAGGCCTGCCCTTCTTCACAGCCTGTCCTGTGCATTTCAGGCTTCCTAATCAGCCCCCACCATGATGTAAACCAATTCCTGGTAATAAATCTCTTTATACAGCTACTATTGATTTTGTTTCTTTGCTTAAACCCTGACTGATACACCTCCACTCAAAAAAAAAATTAAAAATTATATGTAGTATTTTCTGTATTAAAATATCTTTTGAGTTTTTCATTCATTTCCTGAAACATAGTAAATGTAGTTCTTTTATAGTATGTGTCTGATAAGGAATGGTGTCACAGGTGAGCCTGGGAAAGTGACTGACAGCTGAACTGTGAGACCAGTGGACATGTTACCTGTGGAACTAGGACATGTTACCAGGGGGTCAGTATTCCCCACCCATTAGTTACTTGTGTGCTATCTTCACCAATTTTTGCCATATCTAAGTACCACATATATAATTATTTACTTAAAATGTGTTATTTAATTGACTCTCTTTAAAACTCATATATATTTAAATAAAAGGCAAAGTTTATATTGCTATTGCAAATAGGAAACTAGTCATTTGTCATAAATCGAAGGTAGCCATAAAAAGAAACATTACAATAAAAAGAGAATAATATGACACATTATCTAAAATATTGTAGTTTTATGAATGCTTTAAGGCTGAGACCTGCTCTCTTATTGTGAAAATAGAAGATTTACCAAGTGTTGGAGAACCTAATGAAATGCTAGCACCACCAGAAGAGGATGGACTTTCCAATAAATATTATCTATAACATGATATTAAAAACACTTTTCTTGTCATTTTGCAATCGTCACTGCAAAAATCATCAATGGATGCTGAATCTAAGGGGAGGGGGCAAGTTTTGTGAAAATTATTTGCATGGAGGGGAAATGTAACTATGCAGGGGAGAACTTGGCTATCACTTTGACTAGGTGATCAAAATTAACATCATCTAGATGATACCTTTTTTTTAAGATTTTATTTATTTGACAGAGAGAGACAGCGAGAGAGGGAACACAAGCAGGGGGAGAGGGAGAGGAAGAGGGAGAAGCAGGCTTCCCGCTGAGCAGGGAGTCTGATGCGGGGCTCAATCCCAGGACTCTGGGATCATGACCTGAGCCGAAGGCAGACGCTTAACGACTGAGCCACCCAGGTGCCCCTAGATGATACCTTTACAAGGACACAACATCACTTCACTGGGTACTCATATAGAAAAAAATGTCCATGGATCCTGCCACATATCATACAAAAAATCAGTTGCAGGCAGATTGCAGATCTAAATGTGAAAGGCAAAACCACAAAGCTTTTATTTTGTTTGTTTGTTTGTTTGTTTAAGTGGGCTCCATGCCCAGTGTGGAGCCCAGTGTGGGGCTTGAACCTGAGCTGAGATCAAGAGTTGGACGTTCAACCTCAATCGACTGAGCCACCCAGGTGCTCCAAACAACAAAGCTTTTAAAAGATAAACGGGAGGTTGGTGGGGAGATGGGGTAATTGGGTGATGGGCATTATTAAGGAGGGTGATTTAAGTAAAGAATACTGGGTGCTGTATGCAACGGATGAATCACTAAATTCTACCTCTGAAACTAAAAAATAAAATAAAGATGTTAGTAGAAAGATGCTTTCTAAAAAAAAGAAAGAAAAACAGGAGAATATCTTTGTGAACTTAGAGTGGTCAAAGATTTCTTAACCATAACACAAAAAGTGATTAATATAAAATAAAAATTTGATAAACTGAACTACATGAAAACGAAGAACTTCTGTTCTTGAAAACACACTGTTGAAATGCAAGGCCACCCCAAATATGAGAGGAAATCTTCACAATACAGAAATCCAACAGAATGCTCACCCAGAATACATCAAACAAACAAACAAAATAAACAACTACTGTAAATCAACACAAAGGATAGGCAAGCCTATAGGAAAGCAGGTAAAAGATCTAAACAGGTGCTCAGTATTACTAGTTCTCAGGAAAATGCACATTAAAGGCATAAGATCTAACATTTAAAAGACAGAAAATACCAAGTGCTGGTAAGGATATGGGGGCAACTACAACACTCACACATTGCCAGGGAGAGGGTAAGTTGGTACAACTGCTTTGGAAGAGTGTTTGTTCTTATCTATTAAAGCTAAATGTATGCGTTCTCTGACCTAGCAATCCCAGTTACAGGTATTATTATGAGTTGAATTATGTCCCTCCAGAATTCATATACTGAAGTCTTCTCTCCTGCCCTGTATCTCACAATGTGACTGTACTTGGAGCTAGGGTCTTTACAAAGGTAATCAAGTAAAAATGCAGTCATTAGAGTGGGCCTTAGGTCAATATGACTTTTTATAAGGAGAGGAGATTAGGGCACAGACACCCATGGAGGGAAGACCATGGGATTCCACAAGAAGAAACTGAACCTGCTGACATCTGGATCTTGGACTCCTAGTCTCCAGAACTGTGAGAAGCTAAATTTTTGTTGTTTAAGCCACCCAGTCGATGGTACTTTGTCATGGTAGCCCGAGCAAACTAAAACAGGTATATACTCAATACAATTGCATATATATGTTCAACAAAAGGCATACACAAGGAATATCCATAGCAGCACTATTTTTAATAGCCAAAAGCAACCCCAATGCCCCATGATAGTAGAAAGAACAAGTCATGGTATCTCCAATCTGGAGGAAGAGAAGCCAGACATGTAAGAGCACATACTGTGTGGTTCCATTTACGTAAAATATAAATCTACATTTCTTGATCTGGGTGCTTTTACACAGACATGTTCTCTTTGTGAGCTGTGTTCAAGCTGTACACTTATGTATGACATGCATATTCTTTTTAGTGTCTATTTTGCTTCACCACAAAGTTTAAAAACATAAGAGCACCAGACTTGGAGGGTCCCACCCCCCAATAATCTGCAGGATTCAAAGAGAATTAAACAGGAATGGCCTGTCTTTATTTGTTGTAGGTACCACTGATAATGTTCCAGACTACTTGCTGGGACACAGAAGGTGAGGGCAATGGGCAACCTTTGAGAGATGGCAAGAGCAGACTGCCTGGCTCATGGAGCCCCTGGATGCTGGGCAGAGGACAAAGGGGAGCCCGAGTAGAGTCAGGGATACCTGGGACGAGACTGTTAATATCAACCCATTCCCATGATTCTGTGTATCACAGCATACCCACTATCTATCCATGGGGGACCCTGGTGTGGTGGGGACAGCCCCAGCCCTGCCCCTCCCCACCATGCCTTGCAGGCCTTGGTCTGAAACTCTCTCCACTCTGACTTGGAATGGGCTCCTGTCTCCAGGCCTTGCAAGCAGCTACTTGCCCAGCTCAAGTACTGCTCATCTACTGGGGTCCTGAACATAAAGGGTAAGGGGATTCTTCTTGGTTCTAGAAGGAAGGGAGTACACAGGCCCCACAGGGTTATTTTGTGGAATATCTGAAGATACATCTGAGTTTTCGTAGGCTTTTGTTTAGAACTTCCATTAAGAGCATTTCGGTTATGTGGGACAGGGCCGGGGTGTGTAGTTCAGACACAGACACACACAGACACACACACACATAATCACAGAAGCCATTTGTGTCGCATGGTCATTTCCTGAAGCCCATGGAGCTGAGGAGGATAGAGGGCCCTCCCTGATCAGTGTTCTATGGGACAGTTGTAAAAGGCATAACATGTTACCACAAGATGAGGCTCACAGCCCAGCGGTCACCAGACTGCCTGTGGCTAGATCTGGGCACAGAATGGAAATGATGTCACTAGCGCTTCACATTATTTCATCCAATTAACTGAGACTTAATTAGTATGTCCAAAGCGCTCTGAAGCTGAGGAGTACTGTTTCTTCACGATTGGGGTGAGAACGGCAAGCTCAGGAGCACAAGGAGCACTGACACTGGAATGGGAAGATGGGCAAGGCTTCTGCTTCTGTCTTGCTGTGAGGAACTCGGAGACATTTGTGCCAGCGTCTGTAGGAGTGTCCGGGGCTGCCACGATCAAGTGCCATACAGTGGTGGTGGTGGAGGGACTAAGACAACAGACGTTTATCCTCTCATGGCTCTTGGAGGCCAGGAGTCTGAAATCAAGGGGCTGGCAGGGCCGTGCTCCCTCCAGGGGGTGATCCTTCCTGCCTCTTCCAGCTTCCAGCCTCTAGCGTTGCCCCAGGCATTCATTCCTTGGCTCATAGTCACATCACTCCAGTCTCGGCCTCTGTAGTCCACATAGCTGTCTTCCCTGTGTCTGCGTCCCTATTTCCTCTTCTCATAAGGGCACCATCATATTGCTTTAGGGCCCACCTGAATGACCCCATATTAATGTAAGTGATAAAATTCAATTTTGAGAATAGTAGCACACCTAGAATCTTCTGTCCAGCTCCTTCTGGAAGCTTTTGGCTCCCTCAGTCACCCCTAGGTTCCTGTGCTGAGGAAAAAGATTAGGGGGAAACTCACAGGCATGAAGCACTCATTGGCCACTAGAGATCAGATGGGCACTGTTATGGGTTGCATTACGTCCCCTCAAAAGATATGCTGATGTCCTAATTCCCAGTGCCTGTGAATGTGACCTGATTTGAAAATGGGTCATTACTGTTTTCTCATTGTTGCAGGGTTCTCTCCGGCTCTGTGGAGCACTCCTGCTGGGGTGGGGACAGGTCGGCTCCACGGTGCCATTGCCTTGGAGGACTCCCTAGTGTGGAGGGAAGCAGGTACAAGAACCAGGAACTTTGTGCTAGTGTCATCAGTGGAAGAAGCCCCGGGCGGGCACCAGCAGGAGCTTCACCTGGCCTTGGCTGCCCGCCCAGTAGAGACTTGTAGTAGACAGCCAGGCAAAGAGGGCAGGAGGCATTCCAAGGAGAGGCCCTCACGCGCTGCCATTAGCAATGGGCTTCTTAGCCCCACGGGAGTCCCTTTAAAGCTCCTGAGCAGACTGCCTGTGAAGCCCCTGGCCCAGAGGGGCCGTAGGTGTCAAAGGTTATCTTGGGCCCCTCCACACTGAAAGCAGCTTCTCAGCATTCAGTGGTCTGGCCAGAACTGACTTCGGAGAAGAGAGCAATCAGACAATCAACTGTTAACAGGATAAGGACCTCAGGACCCTTGGTTCTGCAGTAGCATGGTATGCTTGGGGCCTTGCACCCATCTTGCAGAGTCTAATCTCTGCAGGCTTGGTCTCAGCACCACCTGGGCCCACGTTGGGAGCCCCTGTGATTGGCTATGGCTAGATGGTCTTTGTGTGGCCTTAGCTTAGTTTCTGAGCTTCACTTCTCGAAACACTAATCCCAGCCCCAAATACAGCACAAAGAGGCATGTCTAAATCCTACTTCCTCTCCTACCAGGAAATGAGACCGTCCCAGGCCTGGAGGCAGTGCTGGGACCTAACACTTGCTCACCTGGGCCACTGGATTCTCAGGACTTTTTAAACCCGCCCTGCAGATCCACCCACATTTCTCAGCACCTTCTAAGCCAGCACCATCAGTTGGTGCCAAACTAGCCCAGTGAATTATCTGAATAGTATTTGGCAGACAGGGCTGCAGGGATCCAGCAGTTTGCTTGAAGCCCTGGGCCTGTCAGAGATAGGTTGGAGCATTGGCCCTTTACCCGGGGGCCTGCCTCTCCCTGCCAGCTTGGTGAGGGGATGCCCCTCCCTAGATTCATGACTGTTGAGCCTGTTGGGACTTGCCTGTCCTCTGGCCCCCTTCTAGCTGGAGGCCTGCCATATACCCAGGCCCTAATACCTTCCATGCAAACTTCAGACAGAACTGTATCTGGCCAAGCCTTAGCTAGTCATCTCACTACCCTGTACTTGGGTTCGGATAGAACCTCATACTTCACTGGTTTTGCTAGGCAAACCTTAGAAGACCAGGAAACTCCTGCCCTGCTGAAAAGCCCAGAGCAGTGCTTTTCTAGACCTCATGTACCTTATTAGCCACTGTAGTAGACTGAGTAATTGCTCCCCAAAATGTCCACTTCTGGAGGAGGAGATGTGTTGATGGAAGTGGAGATTGGAGTGATGCACTCTGAAGATGGAGGAAGGGGCCACAAGCCATGGTTTTATAGTGGTGCTTGCCTCTGGTCCTTCTCCTTGAACTCTTTCCACCATCCAAACACAAATGCCACCATGTCACTCTTCAGAGGGCAGAGGGCAATCAAGTCCCAGCTCCCTGACCCCTGCAACCTCATTTCCTACCATTTCCAGTCACAGACCATGTTGGTTCCCTTGGCCTGGAAGCTGGAATGCCATTCCTTATCTTCTCAAGCTGGCCAAATTGGACTCACCCTGTTTCATTTATTCATTTATTTTTTGAAAGTAGCCATCCTCATGGGTGTGAGGTGCTATATTATTATGGTTTTGATGTCTATTTCTCTGATGATGAGCGATGTTGAGCATCTTTTCATGTGCCTGTTGGCCTATCAGTCACTCTTTTTTTCAAGTTTTTTTAAAAAAGATTTTATTTATTTATTTGACAGAGAGAGACACACCGAGAGAGGGAACACAAGCAGGGGGAGTGGGAGAGGGAGAAGGAGGCTTCCCGCGGAGCAGGGAGCCTGATGCGGGGCTTGATCCCAGGACCCTGGGACCATGACCTGAGCCGAAGGCAGACGCTTAACGACTGAGCCACCCAGGCGCCCTCAGTCACTCTTAAGCAGACACTGGCAAGCTCTTCCTGTAAGGGGGAAGGTACTAACTATTTTAGGCTTTGTGGGTTACAAGATCTCTGTTCATAACTGGTCAACTCTGCCATTGTAGCATGGATGTAGCCATAGACAATATGTAAACCAATGGGTGTGGCTATATGCCAATAACATTTTATTGACCAAAGCACAGGCAAATAGGATTTGACCCCAAGTTCAGTCTGTGGACCTTTGCTCTTAAGGCAAAGAGCACTTGGGTTATTACTTTCTCTGTGGGACTCTCTGAGGGTAAGTGCTCTATCTTGGTCACTTCTGCATCCCTTTGGACTTAGCAGGTGCTCAGTTAATATTTTCTGAATTGATGGTCCCCCCAGAGAATAAAGCCAATGGTGTGTGTGTCTCAGTACTTACTAGAGAAGGTGTCTCGTAAGAGTTGCAGTACAGGGAAAGGCTAAGAGGCCTTCACCCTCTTCCCCCCTTTCTCTCCTACCCAGCTCACTCAAGAAAGTTTTCTGGGCTGAAGGAGCTAATGTGAACACACCTCCTGGGGGCTGAGTGGGTGAAAGACAGACCTGAGAAAGGGAAGGCTCTAATTTGGGTCCACTATCATTTGGAGTCTTCCATAATTGACAACTAGGCAGTGCTGGGGGAAAGAGGTGAATGCTGCTGATGGAAGGGTTCTAGTGTCTCTCAACATGCCTCTTTTTTTTTAATGTTTTATTTATTTATTCATGAGAGTCAGAGAGAGAGAGAGAGAGAGAGGCAGAGGCAGAGGCAGAGGGAGAAGCAGGCTTCCCACTGAGCAGGGAGCCCGATGCAGGACTCAATCCCAGGACCCCAGGATCATGACCTGAGCTGAAGGCAGACGCTTAACCATCTGAGTCACCCAGGCACCCTCCACATGCCTCTTTTTTGTCTCCATTCCTAACTCTTCTCTGTGCCCTTTCAGCCCTTCATGTTGCAAAGTCTCAGATTAGAGCCTGTGTCCCTTCCCAGATGAGCACCTTTGCTGTGTTAGCTGCATGAATCTAGATGAGTAATGTGGGATGCACTGGCTTGGGGATCAGGAGCTTGTGGTTTAGCCCTGGCTCTGCTAATTGCCTGAGGGCCCTTGGCCATGACTTCTTCTCTCTGGGGTTCCCCCAGTTGGTCAATGTGGGTGTTAGTAGCTTTGTCCTCTTAATGCCCTTTCAGTCTGGTCACACTTACTGGGCAGAGAAACAAATCAAAAGCCCCTGGCCCTTGAGGAATGTAGTGGCTTGTTGGAGATCTGGACAGCTAAGCCAATGACTGATGGCAATGCAGGGTGGGCTCTGTAGGAAGCCAGAAGACAGAGGCTGTGGGGAGGAAGCTGTGAGGAGTGAATGATGTTGGAGATGACGTTTGAAAGAAAAGGAGGCTGCAGGCCCAGCAGGACTAGATACCTCGAGGTGAGATGTGCAGAGAATGCAGCTGAGGAGCCAGAGGAACTTACAGGCTAGCCTACTGGGGTTAGGTGGAGGGAGCGAAGACAAGGACCCACAGACAGAACAGCTGGCCACAGCCACCCTGTGGTCCATGACCACATGCAGATGAAGATGCTAATGAAGCCTGGGATCCCTACTCTGGCCTCTTCACCCTCAGCTTGTCTCTCTTGGACCCTTACCCAAAAGCAGGCTTCCCTACAGCTGCTGGTGCCCACCCCACTGGCTTGAATTTTGTATCGGGCTGCAGTCATCTTTGAAAAGCTAATCCCAGC
This sequence comes from Mirounga leonina, assembly GCF_011800145.1. Taxonomy (NCBI): domain Eukaryota; kingdom Metazoa; phylum Chordata; class Mammalia; order Carnivora; family Phocidae; genus Mirounga; species Mirounga leonina. The sequence goes on from NW_023270210.1 coordinate 2,449,032, forward strand.
TCTGTGCCTTCTCCCGACAAGACACACTCAGATGCCCCCAAGGCTGTGTCCAATTCCTGGGGTTCACAGACCTCCCAATTCCACACACTAGTGCCATGCCAGGAACCTCTGCTCCAACCAGTCCCACTGGCTCTTTCCTTTTGTTGCTGCTGTTACCCTAGGATTGCAAGCCAGGCACGTGGTTACCCACATTTCTTGAGCACCCACTCTGTGGGGACACTGGTTGGCTCTGCCATCAAGGAGCTCCTGGCTTGGTGGGGGTGGGAGAAAGTACACCGAGGGAACACACTAAATAGAGCAAAGACTGAGAGCTACAGCCTGGGAGCCCAGAACAAACAGATGATCTCCAATTGGGAAGATCAGAGTAGACTTTTGTGGGGAAAGGGATCTGGCTATTCTGTATTAGGGGACATAACAAGGAGAGGGCATGGCAGGCAGCCAGGGCAACCTGAGTAAGGGGATGTCTGACAGGTCATGAGCAGTATGGCTGGCGCACAAGTGCGAAGTCCAGTAGAAGAAGCTGGAAGGGTGGGCTGAGAACAGGTTGTGATAAACTGGCCACAGAAGGTGTTCAAGAGAAAGTTGGGACCCACTGAAGTGTTTTTGACAGAGGAGAGACAGATCTAGGTCTCTTTTAGGAAGGACAACCTGGAGATACATACAGACTGGATCAGGGGAGGCAGACATGTCAGCTTGGCTGTTCCAGTACACCTGGGCTAGGTGCTGCACTAGGTCAGTATCAGATGGGGGTGACATAGGTCTGAGTCAGGAATGCAGGACAGAGCAAGGAGCAGCCATAAAATCTGTCTGGGGTAGGGAGGGTGTTTCCAGCTGTAATATCAGCTCCAGGCTGTGCCTGTTTTATTGACCACTGAAGCCCAGGCAGTGCCCAACAAACATGTAGAAAGAATGGGTGAATAAAACAAGTGAGCAGACAAGAGGTTCCCTTAGGAAGTAGAAGATACGAATAGATTGGACAGTCTGTGCAGTTCGATGAGGGACATCTTTTGTAGAGGCAGCTGCTAGCATTTTCCCAAGAGAGCTGAAAGGACAAAGCTGAGGGCACTTTGGTCTGTCAGCTTCACTCTTTTAGGCATGAGTCTCCTCGTAGCAGCTCTGAAAGCAGAGTCTATCAGTCCTATGCCCCGGCCTACTCCTCCCTCCCACTCCTCATAGGAAATCAAGCAGCGAGCTCGGAGTTCTTTCCAGGTGCTTCAGCTAAAGCTTCATTTGTATTTCCATGGCTGCATCATTGCCCAGACCTTTGCCACTTCCTAACTGATCTCCCAGGCTCCACACAGGGTGGCGACATAAATTTCTTGATTTTTGTCCTCCACTGCGTAAACTGTCAATGGTTTCCCATGCCTATAGGAGACAGTTTAGCTCTCTTGGCTTGGCATCCTCAGCCCTGCTTATCTCTTCAGCCAACCCAACTTCCCACTACTCCACGCCCCCAACCCCAAGCCATGCTGGTCACTCCTGTACTTACTGAATCCAAGAAAGACAACACACTGTTAATGAGATTATAAAAAGCCACTGACTCTGAACCTGACCTTTCAGCCTGAAGTGCCACCTACAGGCCTGTACCTACTGACTATTCATTCTTCAAGTCCAATTCAGTGCTGTCACCTCCTCGTTGGAAGTCTCTTTGATGGTCTTGCCTGGAAGCCATGTCTCCCCTCCTTGAACTTACACCACCTTGTCTCAGGTGCATTATTTTTTGTCTGGTATTACAGGGGCTTGTGAACATATCTTGAGCTCCTCTATTCTAAGTGCCTTAAGGGCAAAGACCCTGTCTTACTTCTACTTGTGCTCCCTTGCCCCATCAACATAGCAGTCTCCCCTCAGGTGGGTGTGATGTTCCTATCACACAAACCTCATGGCATGTACAATATCTTCACTTTATTCCAGTGTCCCGGCTGCCTCTCCACCCCTGGACAAAGGCAGAGAAGAAAACAGAAGTCTTTAACATTACATTTCGATTAGTCTGGGAAGAAATCAGGTTCTGTAAGCAGAACATCACCAGAAAATAGAGAACACTGAATCCTATGTGCTTTGCCTTTTGGAGACTGGCCTGAAGGGTTCTGAGTGTGAGCTGCAGAGAAACAGTCCTTTCTACATCATCTCATGGAGTTTCTGCCCAAACTCCAAGCAGATAGAGAATGCTCTTCTCTCTGACCTTTTCAATGGCTTACTGTCAACCAGCTCCATGTCCCATGTTAGAAGAGCTACACAGCTGAAATGGCAGGCCACTGGGGCACGCTACCACCTTGTAACTAAAAAGGACAATGGGGCTCCGCTGATAAAGAGAGACACGTCAGGACGCCTGGGTGGCTCAGTCGGTGAAGCGGCTGCCTTCAGCTCAGGTCATGATCCCGGGTCCTGGGATCAATCCCCACATTGGGCTCCCTGCTGGGCGGGAAGCCTGCTTCTCCCTCTGTCTGCCGCTCTCCCTGCTTGTACTCTCTCTCTCTCACATGCACGTGTTCTCTGGCCAATAAATGGATAAACTCTTTAAAAAAAAGAGAGAGAGAGAGAGACATGTCCATGAAAGAATGTTTTATGAAAAAACAGAAGTCTTTAACATTACATTTCGATTAGTCTGGAGACTGATGGGGGGAGGGGTAACAATTATTTAAGCTTTTAAAAAGTTTTTGCTTTAAATTCTGCATCTATTTGAAGTTTCACCAAATGGATTGTTTTTTTCCCTACAGCTTCCTTGATTATGTAGAAGGATGCTGGAATGATAAGTAACCCAGGAGAGAGGAGGGGTGGGAGTGGGGGGGGGGTAGGGGAGAGGGAGAGGAGAACACAAAACAGTAGAATATGAAGCTGCCTGCTTTAAGAAATTCAAATTCAATCCGACAAATGGGAGAAATGCCTCCGGTTTCCTCCACCCTTGAGGTCATGGAACAGCTGGGTGTGCTCTCATCTAACTGGCAGGAGGAGACCTAAGCTAAGAAAGTCACTTGAAGGAGGTTAGTTTGTTGGTCCACAGGGGAGAGTTAGTAGCCGGGGAAGGCACTGCGACGGCCCAGTCTTTGGGCTGCATCACTTGACCTTCCGCAGGTAATAAAAACTCCGCACAGTCCTTTCTATAGCGTCATCCATGGTGACCAGTGGCCGGTAGCCCAGGACCTTTTGGGCTCTCTCACAGCTGTAATAGTGGAACGTGCCAGCCAGTGCGACACGCATCGGTGTGAAAGTGGGTTGGAGCTGGATGACAGGACTGACCACCAGCACCAGGAGGGACAGCAGGAGGGCCAGGTAGTAGGCCACCCAGTAGGGGATGTGGTACTTGGGGGCCTCATAGTTGAGGCCTGTCAGGATGCGGGACAGGAATGTCCAGAAAGGGATGGGTTCGTCATTGGTGATGTGAAATGCCTGGAGAGAGAACAAGAAGTTAGAAAATGCTCCCCAGCAGGGTATGTGCTCTGGTAAGCACTGTGAATTGTGCAAGACTGTTGAATCTCAGATCTGTACCTCTGAAACAAATAATGCAATATATGTTAAGAAAAAAAAAAAGAAGAAGAAGAAGGTAGCGGGAGGGGAAGAATGAAGGGGAGGAAATCAGAGGGGGAGACGAACCATGAGAGACGATGGACTCTGAAAAACAAACAGGGTTCTAGAGGGGAGGGGGGTGGGAGGATGGGTTAGCCTGGTGGTGGGTATTGAGGAGGGCACATTCTGCATGGAGCACTGGGTGTTGTGCACAAACAATGAATCATGGAACACTTCATCTAAAACTAATGATGTAATGTATGGGGATTAACATAAGAATAAAAAAAGAAAGAAAAAAAAAAAAAGAAAGAAAATGCTCCCCAGCTGGCCGGCCACACTTGGAACTTGGAGCTCAGGCATAAGCTGCTGGCTCAGCCTGGGACCAATATTTTGGGAAGCCAGTGGCCTCTGCCTGCCTGCCCACCCAAGATCTCCAGTCTGCAAACGTCAGCCAGTGGCAGAGATGCTTTTTTGATTTGGAGCTTTTTTGATTTGGGCAGGCTAAAGGAAAGGTAAGTTTTATCTATGGGCCAGGATTTTTAACTGAAGCTTAGATTACAGTCAGGAAAGTATGTCTGTTAATTTAATAATCATGTTAATCATGGTAAAACTCCTTATCTTCATATGCAACAACAGGTCACATGCCTTTTCTCAAATGTGCTGTATTTGGTCTAAAACAAAAGCCATACACCCACCCAACCTCCACCACCCTAAGTGTTACAGGAGTGGGAAAACAGCAGAGGTCCAGGAGAAAAATGAGATCCAAAGAGGGGGTTCCAAAGGGAGTAGTGAGAAACAAGGAAGAGGGGGGCCCTGTGAATGGGAGGAGAGGGTGAGGGGGCCCTAATGTGCTCTCCCCTCTCTGCATGAGAGCTCACCTCCCTGACATGTCCATCCTGCCCACCAGGTGCCAGATGCCAAGAGACTGAGATACATCCACCCCTCCGGAGGGGTGAGAGGCATGAGCAAGGGTGGGCAATGGGAGAGAAATGAAGGGACTTCCAGAATGACTGGGAGGGAAGATGAGTACCAAGCACCCCACTGAATGTACATGGGACCCTGCTGGGAGCAGTCACGTCCACAGGGGATCAACCTCGGACCAATGGGATCCTAAAGCAGATCAGCCAGGACCCAGGATCATGAAGGCAATTTGCCAATGAGTCCAAGCACAGGGACATGCAGCCCGAAGACGGGCAAACGTGCATGGGGCAGGAGGAGGGGGTGCCTTACCTTCCCACTCACGGCCGTGTCTTGGGAGAGGTGCTCTGCAGCCAGGATGTGTCCGTGCACCACGTTCTCCACAAAGGTGAAGTCCACCAAGTTCTCCCCGTTTCTGTGGGCATACGGGGCATGGTTCCACTGTTAAAGATGCTAAGGGGCCAGGATACCTGGGGCCCTCAGAGGCAGTGGAACATGTAAGGGCCGAGCAAGGAGTCTGAAAGCCCAGTGCCCTGCCTGCCCCATCCTGGCATGGCCCACACTCAGGGCTAAGGGCTTGCTTTGGCCTCTACACCTTTCTACCATCTCTTTCTAATCCCTCAAAGCAAGAAGACAGGGCAGCAGGGAGGCAAGGTGGCAATGGAAAAAAAAAAGGAAGGAAGCAAAGGTGTACTGGGGAAACAGCCACGTGCTGTCATCACCCGCAAAGGCCTCGCCACCTGCATTTTCCTTGAGAAGGAATGTGAACACCTCTACCAGCCTTCCTAGATCCAAGGCCTGGCCCTTGACCCTGTGCCAGTCTCCCGCCTCCCCAAGCCTGTTTCCTCAATTTTCAAAAAGGGACACAAATATTTTCCCAGGCTACATGATGGTATACTAAGTTGAACAGGGTCCTACCCAAATTCATGTCTCCCTGGAACTTTTGGATGTAACCTCATTTGGAAATAGGGTCTTTGAAGATGTAATCAAGCTAAGATGAGGACATACTGGGGTAGAGTAGGCCCTAAATCCAATGGCTGATATCTTTATTAGAGGGAAATTTGGATGTAGATACACAGAAAAGACGCTCACGTGAGGGTGGAGGCAGAGATTAGAGTGACTTGTCTACAAGCTAAGGAACACCAAAGACTGCTGGCCACCACCAGAAGCTGGGAGAAAGGCCTGGAACAGATTCTCCCTCAGTTTCCAGAAGGTCCCCCCGCTGCCAACACCTTGATTCCAGACTTCTCGCCTCCAGAACTGAGAAAGAATTAATCTCTGTTGTTTTAAGCCCCTCGGTTTGTGGTCATTTGTTGGGGCAGCCCCAGGAAACCAACACAGAGGGCAGCAGAGAAGGCGGCATTATAAAAGAGCTAACCAAGCAAGACTGATCCTTGTGAGGGGTCAGGGAGAAGACCAACTATGGGCCAACTTACCCAATCACGAACTTCATCTTGCCTTTCCTGGCTGCCTCGATGAGGATGGGGACCAACTGGGGGTCCCTTGGGCCGAAAATGCCATGAGGGCGAATGGCCATGGTTAAGAAATTCCCCTCAGGATCATTGGCACCCAGGACTGCCTGTAAAAGAGCAGAAGGGGCATGTCAGCTGCACCACTTACGGGGGACACAGAGGCTGACTTCTGCTCTGGTATAATTTGGGGCTACTTCTCTATCCTATCCACCCATACCACCCAAATTTGAAAACACAGGAGATACAGCTGGGTCAAAACCAGTATGATCAGGGGCCCCTGGCTGGCTCAGTCGGTGGAGCACGTGACTCTCGATCTCAAGGTTGTGAGTTCAAGCCCCACACTGGGCACGGAGCCTACTTACAACAACAATATGATCAAAGAGAAAGGCCTGGGTTTGGGTTCCAGGACTGAACTGCACAAATGCAGCCAGGGGAAGATCTGAGGGTTCCAGGTAATGAGTCAGTCATGAGTCTCCTGCCTCTCCTGCCTTAAGTTCCACGGGCTTGTTTCCACCAGTCCTGAGCTGTTCTCAGTTCTGAGTACCACCTCCTAGGAAGGGACTCTGATGAACCCAAGTGGGCCAGGAAGAAGGGACTGAGAAGGTAAAGGGTCTGGGAGAAACAGGTCAAGTCTTCAGATATGTTCTGTGTCTGAGCCATGGCTGTCACTTGCACCTCCTGAGCACAGGAGGTGGGAGTCTCAGTGCCTTGGATGAGAGTACACAGGGCCCAGCAAAAGCCTCAGTGCTTCCTGGGTTAAGTCCTAGCAGGTGGCAGCTCTGTGAAGCTCTCTGTGCGCCAAGGAGCAGGGTGGCAGAACCTGGAGACAGGACTCCAGCTTACAAAAGGCCAGGCTTCCACCCCTGGATTGGGTAGGCCTTTGTGTCTTCTTGCAGACGGAGTTCTCCTGGAACTTTCTGACCTGGAGTGATAGCAAACGGATGGGAGGCAGCTGGCTCTCAGGCAGCTCAGTGGAATTCATGCCAAGTCAGCCCTAAGCTCTAGTTCGGTATGTGCTGGCTACGAAATGCAACCTCAGTGGGTGTGACAAGCTGCAAACACCTGGGAGAGGTACTCACAGCTTCCCCAGCTAAGGCAAGCTGTCTGTGGTCAACGAGCACCCATGGCCTTCAAGTGAGTATGTCCTTATGGTAATATTCTCCTTGGACATTAGTCCTGGAGCTAGCTGCTGTCAGGGTCCCTGGAGCCCTGGAGTCCAAAGGCGTAGTGCTCGTTACTCAACGCAGATTGCTGTTAAAACCACGTGCTTCCTGGCAAAGTTGGTTTGCCAAGTGGAAACCAGTACCTTACCAAGTACTTTTCCTTAAAATAAAGCAAGATCCTTTCATCGTTTAATTTAAATAAGGGAGGGGGGCAAGAGTGCCACTAGGAAGGTGTGTTCAAATGAAAACACTTGTGTGTTAAGCCCAAGTTCTGCCTGTGTGCTTGGGATCATCATCAATTGCCTCTGATTTCTATGGCAACTGAGTAACCTTGCATGGCCTAGAGGTTGAGTGCAGGCTCTGGAGCTAAACTGTGTGGGTTCAGCCACCTACTACTTGCATGACCTCAAGACGAAACTGAATCTCTGTGCATCAACTGTCCTCATCTAGAACCTGATGATGATAATAGTATCCACCTTATGGGGTCCTTGTGAAGTTTAAACGAGGTAGTTCCTGTACAATACTCTGAGCAGTGTATGGTCACATTAAGCTACTGTCATTATTTTTAAATTGAATCTCAGCCACAAATTTTACTTCCCAAGTTAGGTATGCAGGCCTGAGAACACTAACTGCATAAATATGTTTCTTAAAAATCTAAACCATCCAGATGTTCACGGAACTTGCTTGTCACTCAACCAGTTCTCAGGTACATACTCTCTCCTGTAAGATTTTTGTCTCCGTGTAATAGTCAATGGGTTTCACAGCATAAGGGAGGTCTTCGGTTCCATTCTTGATGTTGACACCCTCAAAGATGACACTGGCACTGCTGGTTAAAATGAGTTTCTGGCAGAGGAGAAAGGAAGATTAAAAAATACAAGTAAGAAATAATCATTACTTAAACAAGCTGATGGTCATACATGAAAGAAAATCAAATGGCACCATGTAAATGATTTATTGCAATGCTTTGCTTTTCAGGCCTTCTTAAAATAATTCAAAGATCACCATCTTCTGTAGCTACGTGGATTCGAGACACATCCTAAAACAGAGGATTTCACCTTTTTTCTCTCCTATCACTACTGAGAGATGGAATGGACTTCCATTATTTGTGGTATCTAAGTATGGGAATGATTCCCCAAGGGAGAAGGATAGCCCACGAACTCTGAAAGAGATGCGCCGTGATTCTGAGACCAACCCTGCCATGTCAGCACATGTACACGCCCACTTGAGAAATGCTATTTGAAAGGAAATGCTTTCTTACAAGGGTCCCAGCTTCCAGCCCTCTGGTTAAGGGCAGTACATCCAACACTGAACACCATTAGCTCGAATCACAGCTTTACCACTTTTATTCAACATTGTACTGGAATACTTTGAAAAGAAGAAACAAAACTATCACCATTCACAGATGTTGGAAAAGTCTACATAGAAAACACTATGAACATACAGAAAATTTTACAGTTAGAGTTCAGTGGAACTGGTGAGTACAAAATCAATATACAAAAACCAACTGTGTTTCTATGCATTAGCAATTAAAAATGTAATACGAAAGATATTATTTCAATAGCCAAAAACTAGGTACATAGGGATAAACAATAAGATGTGCAAAACCTTTCTAAAGTAAAGGGTAAAAGTATTGAAAGAGAGAGAAAGAGATTATGTGTCTATGGATACAGACTCAGTATTGGCAAGGCATCCACGCCCTCCCAAACTGCTTTTAAATTTGATGCAATTATAGTAACAATTCCAACAGGAACTCGACAAGCTGATTCTAAGATTGAGATGGATAAGCAAAGGGCTAAGAATAGCCAAGCAGGTTCTGAAGAACACGGTTCGGGGGTGATTTGTCCTAGCAGTTACTGAGATTCATCCTACAGCTTGCTTAGTGAAGGCAGAGCACAGTGGCAGGGAAGAGAGAGCTGACATGTGCTGGGTGGGGCACTGAACAGAGGGGAAAGGATGGATCACAGAATAAATGGTAATGAACAACAAAAATTCAATTGCTACCTCGGACCATACACAAACACAAAGTCCTGGTGGATTAAAGATTTAAATGTGCACAGTAACACTTTGAACCTTTGGGGAAAAACCCCACATTAAACAATCTTTTGATTTCACTGTTATGAAATGGTTCTTAAATACAACATGAAAAGCCATTTTCTTTTCTTTTTTTTTTTTACTCGAGAGAGAGGGAGGGACGGATAGAGGGAGCACGAGATGGATAAATCTCAAAAACATAACGTTAGGGGGAAAAAAAGCAAGTTGCGGGAAGATATATTGAATATATCGTTTCTATAAAGTTTTTAACATGCAAACTGATAACTTATATTGGCTGTACATGGAGCATATAGCAATGATAAACCCAAATTCAGAACACTGGTTCCCCGTGGGGTGGTGGGGAAGGACAGCAATGGCATGGAGAATGGATACACACAGAACTTCAACTCTAAAAGGTAATGTTAAACACTATGATGATTATATGGGTGCTATGTCATTCTTGAATCTTTTCTGGATAACTAGGTTATTCCATTTAAAAAACAGCAGCAGTGAAATTCACTGAGCTCTAGGTATACAAGCATGGTATAGACTAAGGAGTCTGGGATTTGGCATCAGAGTGTCTGATTTGAGTCCCACCTCTTTCATTTACTAGCAAAGAGACATCTCTTAGCCTTCCAAATCTGTTTCCTCACCTGTTAAGTGACATTAGTAGTTCCTGGTTACCTATCGAGGAGCAAATCAGGTGACAACTGCAGGGCAAAGTGTCTTGTCATTTGCAAAGCATAAGGGGTGGTTTTGACCATGATCCATCCTTTCTAGGGCACTGAGCCCTGAAGAGCTCCTTCCCCACTTGTTCTTGCCGGGCCAGCTGATGATGCCAGGTGCCCCATAAGGGTGATCCTGAGAACCAGCATTTATAACAAAGCACATGTGGAAATTTATATCCCCTCAGGTCTGAGCTATAACAGGTTTCCACTGGTGAAAAGTAAATAGTCTGAAAATAGAGGCAAGGTCTGGAAAATAGTATGGCAGTTCCTCGAAAGGTTAAACATAGGATTACTGTATGATCCAGGAATTCTATTTCTGAGTATTTACCCAAAAGAACTGAAAGCAGAGACTGGAGCAGATATTTATATACCTATGTTCCTAACAGCATGATTCACAATACTTTTTCAAAAGTAGAAACAACCCAAGTGTCCACTGACGGATGAATGGCTAAACAAAATATGGTCTATCCACAGGATGAAATGTTATTCAGTGGTAAAAAAGAAGTAAATTCAGACACATGCTACAACATGGATGAACCTAGAAGACATGAAGCGGAGTGAAAGAAGTTAGACATAAAAGTACAGATACCGTATAAGTCCACTTCTTTGACGTCTCTAGATTCATGGAAACAGAATGTAGGATGGTGGGTGCCAAGGGCTTGAAGAGGAGGGGGTGGGGAGCTGGTGCTTAATGGGGATAGAGTTTCAGTCCGGGAAGATGAAAGTTCAGGAGATGGACGGTGGGGATGTTTGCACAGCAACGTGAATGTACTTGATGCCACTGAACTGTAAATTAAAAAACGGTTAAGGGGCGCCTGGGTGGCTCAGTCGTTAATCGACTGCCTTCAGCTCAGGTCATGATCCCAGGGTCCTGGGATCAAGCCCCGCATCGGGCTCCCTGCTCAGCGGGGAGCCTGCTTCTCCCTCTCCCTCTCCCGCTCCCCCTGCCTGTGCTCTCCTGCTCTCTCTCTGCCATAAATAAATAAAATCTTTAAAAAAATGGTTAAAATGGTAAACTGTATGACATTTATTTAACCACAATAAAAAAAATATAAGCAATATCAACATTTTATGGCCCTTTAACCAAAGACTAATAAGCCTTAGGGTCCTCAAATGGTCTATTGCGATGCAGCTCAAATTGGCCCAGCAGCAAATAGGACTCAGTTTCTAGGATCTTCACAACACTTTAGGAAGCAAGCCTGGCTAGGCACAGGAAGAGAACGAGAAAAATCCTGGCTCCCGCACACTTAGAAAGGGCCATGACATGCTCCCGACAGCACTCACTCCAGCTTTCCCCTTACCTGAACTCCAGCCTCTTTGCAAGTTTCAATGACATTCTTGGTGCCAATGTAATTCACTCTATAAAAGAGTTCCTTGTTGTTACTGGATGGTGGGGGTGATGCACAGTGGAAAACTGTGCTTACACCTTTCAAAGCTGGGTACAGATCCTGGAAAAGCAAACAAAGACAAAAAAAAAAAAATCACTCCCGCTTTAGACAAGTAAACAGCCTCCTCACATTCCCACACTCTAATCTGTGGTATGTAGGTGTCTTGCCCTTTTATAATTCTGTAATTAACATGAAAATACATCTCATTGTAAAAGATTCAAACAATATAGATGTACCTGGGACAGAAACCAAGTTGTCCCTTCAGCTGCCCCTCTGCATTGACTGGTCCCCAGTAAAAACTGGGTTAGGGCATGAGAAACCTGTGGGATCCAGACAAAGGCAATATCTGTACCACTGTGCACCATGGGGGTGGGGGTGTGTGACAATACAGGTAAAACTCCTGGGAAAATGAGCTCACAGATACAAATTATGAATCATATGAAAAAGTTCCGCCCCATGAAAGACAGTGCAAATAGCCAATACACAGGAGTGTTCCTTTCTGTGAAAATAGATCTAGAACAGCAAGCTGAAAGGGAATGAAAACACGTCTGTCTAATTTACTGCTAAAAGGAACCAAAACTCCCAGGAGCAATGGCTGATTGCAGATCTGGAGCAGGAAATAGACAAGAAGAGCCAGGAACACCTTGTCAAATCAGAAAGTAAGGAAGCTAGCCAAGACTCCTGGGGTCCTGTTAAAAGGACTCAAGAGTCAACGTGAAGAGGCTCTCACTGTCCAAAGAAGGGACAATTTGATCACCAGGAAGAATAAGAATTCGTTCTGTAAACTAATGAGTACAGGGAAATGGCCAAGCAAAGAACTGAATTAAGAAACAAAGAGAGAATGATAGCATGTCACCATTTTCCGAAACGTTCATTAAGTAATAAGATCTAGGAATGATCATCAATAGATTAGCATTACCAAAAGAAAGACAATCATGACTTATGTGCCTAGATTCACTGATTATTAATATTTTGCCATAATTCTTTGTGTAGATACACAGACATATGATTTTTTTTTCTGAAACCATTGGAGAGTAAGTTGCAGGCAATGTGCCACTTTGCCTCTAAACTCTTTACTACGTATCTTCTAACAACAAAGACATCCTCCTAAATACTGCTAAACAGTGATCATATACCAGAAATGTAAAAGGATAGGACACTCTTATCCAATAACTTGTCTATATACAAATTTCTTCCATTGTCCCAATAATGTCCTTTAAAGGCATTTTTATATTTGGATCCAGGATCCAATCATAGATCATATTATATTTAGTCCTTATATCTCTTCTGTCTCTTTGAATCTGGAACATTCAGTGATGATTCTTACCTGGAACCGTTATTAACATACTGGTTGCAAAATGGTAAAATCCTAATTCCAGCATTCTTTTTACTTTTATTAGCTGGCATTCCTCTGTAATGTAGACGATCCCCCTTTATGCTAATTTACATGGATTCTTATTTTATTCAATGCATTACAATCCACTACTATTATCTTTTGTGAGGCTTAAAAAATCCCAAATTTGGCCAGTAGGGGTTCTTAAGGTTGGTTCCTGTGTCCTTTTGACATGTTCCCATTAGTTTTTGAACACTTTTTTTTTTTTTAAAGTAGGCTCCATGCTCAGAATGGAGCCCAATGTGGGGCTTGAAATCACAACCCTGAGATTAAGACCTGAGCTGAGTGTCAGATGCTTAACGGACTGAGCCACCCAGGTGCCCCTGAGTACTTTTTTATTTTGTCCTAAGAAAATGTCTCAGGCTCACTTGGACTACCCCTGCTCAGAGTCCTGAATGGGAGCCCTGGTTCCTTTTATGGGCAATGGTGTCTAGAAATCACAATATGAGCATTAGATATGCTGATTGCTATTGGTGCCCCAGAGAAAAAAACTGAACCAGAGTCAGATCCAGCTTTTAGTCCATTAGAAATATAGTAATACAAGGCACAGATGTGACTTTAAATTTAGTAGTACCCACATCAAAAAAGTAAAAAGAAAACAGATGAAAATAATTGTAATGTATTTTAATATAAGATTATCCAAAATATTATCACTTCGACATATAATCAACAGAAAAATCATTAATGAGTTATCTATATTCCCTTTTTCTATTCTAAGTCTGCTTTACTGGACAGTGCAGTCCTAGGTCCTCCAGCTTACAGGAAACAATAGAGGAGAGAGGGACATAGCAAACAAAACCATGGGGATGCAATCTGCGAAATCCAGTCCATGGGAAATGCTATGGGACAATCAATACAGTTTAAAATAAACATCAGTTATTCAACAAACAAAATGTGAAGGGGAACTTATAGAAGAGACTTAACTAGTTCAATCAACTTCAACGTCTTCACCTTTTTGGTTCCTTATTTGGGAAGAAATCTACATAAAAATACTTATTAGACATTCAGGGATATTTGAACACAGGCTGGAAATTAAGGACTTGTCAGTATGTTTTAGGTGTAGTCATGGAATTGTGTTTTTAAAACGGCTCCTTTAAGTCTTACCAAAAAAGGTGTGTGTGTGTGGGGGGGGGGGCACCTGGGTGGCGCAGTCGGTTAAGTGTCAGATTCTTGGGTTTGGCTCAGGTCTAATCTCGGGGTCATAAGATCAAGCTCTACCCTGGGCTCCGTGCTCAGCGTGGAGCCTGCTTGAGATTCTCTCCCTCTCCCTCTGCCTCTCCCCCTGCTCATGCTCTCTCTCTCTCAAATTAATAAATACATCTTTAAAAAGGCTCCTTATCTTTTAGAGACAAATACTGAAATATTTACAGAGAAAATGAAAATGGTGCCTAGGATTGGCTTCAAAATAATCTGAGGGTGGGGTGGGGATATAGGTGAGACTAGACTGTCCATGAGTGGATATAAAACAGAGGAAATCTATAAAATATTACAAAGACAGAAAGTGAAAGAACACACGAAGGAGAAACTAACAGACATGTAGATTATAATGAAAGACTCTACTGTATGTCCAGTAAGGCTTCCAGAAAGAAAGAAAAGAGAGAATGGAGGTAGAGTCAATATTTAAAGAATTTTCCAGAAATGAGGAAAGGCATGAGTCCTCAGATTTTAAAGGTCCACTAGGTGTTGAGTAGCTTTTAAATATAAAACTAAAACACAGACCTAGACATATTCTCTACAAAACACACAGGATAAAAAAGAAAATCCTAAAAGGCATGAGAGGGAAACCCAGCTGACCGTCAAAGGAATGATGATCAGACTGAGTGTCAGGAAGAATAATTATGGACCGAAAATTCTGCCTCCCTCCCAACAAATCAGCATTTATGAGAGACGGTGAAATAAAGACATCCTCAGGCATACAAGGACTCAGAAAGTTTAGTGCCCAGATATTCAGTGAGGGATGCTAAAGGAAATGCTTCAGGAAGAAGAGGAAGGAACCTGGAAGAAAGAAATGGGAAACAAGAAGTACTGATGAATGAATTCAGGAATATGGCACAAAAACTAAGTTGTGACTTACAAACCCATTTCTAAATGTCCTTTGCCCTCTTCATGTCCTCCTTAGCCTGGACTTCATGATCCATCATTGCAATCTTGGCCTTGTCTATGTCTGTCTTTATCAAGTTGGTGTGGCAAAACTCTGGCCCTGGTTAAGTGCAACTCTCTCCTCCCTGCCGGTGTCTGAGAACAATACACCATGGTGGCGGGTCTCGCTTTAAGTTTGTGTTTAAAAATATCTGTAAATTGGGGCACCTGGCTGGCTCAGTCGGTTAAGCGTCTGCCTTTGGCTCAGGTCACGATTCCGGAGTCCCAGGATCCAGCCCTGCATCGGGCTCCCTGCTCAGAGGGGAGTCTGCTTCTCCCTCCCCGCTCACCCAGCTCGTGTTTTCTCTCGCTTGCTTGCTCTCAAATAAATAAATAAATAAAATCTTAAAAAATAAAAAAATCTGTAAATAAATACTAGCAACAATATCATGGGAGTTAATAGAGAGCTGGGGGAGCAGTTTGGAGAGAAGCTGAAGTTTGCTAAGGAGCCTCATCTCCTTTGAGGGGACACAACAGTGATCAAAAGAGACAATATCCCTGCCTTCATGGAGCTTACCTTCTATGGGGGTGGTGGGCAGAGAAACCAGTAGATACAGAGTACATCAGTCAGTACCAAGTGTTATACAGAAACCTAAGGTAGAATAAAGGAGATCCGGAGGCTTGTTGCTTAGCGTAAGTTGGTCAGAGACTTAAATAAATTTAGGGAGCAAGCTCTGTGGTTCACAAAGAGCATTCCCGGCAGAAAGAGCAGTGAGTACAAAGGTCCTGAGGCAGAAACTCAGTCGGTGAGTTTGAGGAGTAGTAAAGAGGCCAGCGTGCCTGGAGCAGTGCAATGAGGGAGTACAGAAGAGGGTGAAGCCAGAGAGGTAGTGAGGGCAGGTCATGCAGGGCCTCAAAGTGATGATAAGGGCCTATATGTTTGCTCTAAACAGAACTGGACCACTGGAGGCTTCTGAACAGAGGGGTATCATGATTTGATTCATGCATTAATAGGGTGGTGGCTTGGACCAGCACAGTAACAAATGAAGGAGTGAGAAGTTGCTGGATTGGGAATCTATTCTGAGAGTGCAGTCAACAAAATCTGCTGATGAATGGGATGGAGGGTACAAGAGAAAGAATCAAGGGTGAATCTAATGTTTTTGGCCAAAGCAATTGGAAGGACAGAGTGGGCCATTTATTGAGACGGACAGGACTTTAGTAGGTTTGCTGTAGTGGGGGAGGGGACTTGCAGCAGGGAACTAGGAGCTGAATTTTTTTTTTTTTTTTAGGAGCTGAATTTTGAATATGGCAAGTCCAAAATGTCTATTATGTACCCAAACAGAGATGTCCAGCAGGCAGCTGGACAGATATGAGTCTAGCAGAACTACAGGCTGGAGATCTCGAGCTGGGAGCTTGTCAGCCCCTAGACTGTATTTCGTCTGTGAGCCAGGGGAAGGGGGGGATTTGATTGGACATTGAGTGTGCTCAGAGAAGAAAAGAGATCCAAGCGATAAGCTCTGGAGCCTGCCACATTTAGAAATTATAGAGATAAGGAGACAGAATGGCAGGAGGAGAAATGGGCAAGTGGGGTGTCCTAGGCTTGGCCACTGGATCTGGTCGCCTCCAGGTCCCTGGTGGTTGTGACAGGGGCTGTTGGTGACAACCTAGCTGGAGTGCTTGTAAGAGACAACGGAATGAAGCAATCAGAGGCGGCAAGAGCCAATGGCTCTTTGAGCTCTCCTGTGACAGCAGAGAAGTGGGACCTCTCCCATCAGGGCATTTTGCTTTCTTAAGATGGGTGATCCTGCAACATGTCTGTGTGCTGTTGGCTATGACCGGGTAGAGGAGGATCCATGGCTGATGCAGGAGAAAAAGGCCAGAATCCCTACTGGAAGCACTGAGTGGGAAGAGGGGGGTTCCAGGTGGCACCTGGAGCATTTGCACGGATGAGGCACGTGCAGAACGCAGGTGTGGTCTCAGGCAGGTCTGAGGATACGGTGCCAGGAGATAGCACGGGCCCGGCTTGAAGGCCGTGGCCATGAAGAAAGAGGCAAAAACATTGTATTTTGTTCTCCAGCCCCGTTCAGCTGCCCAGAGGCTCCCAGGGAAGAGGAAGAATCAGATTTAAACAGGGCTGGGGTTATACCTAGGAAGTGCAACCTGATGCAGAAGTTTATGTGTCCCTTGGTGAGGCTCCAGTCCCATTATTCCATCAAACACTGGTTTAGGTACTGCTGTAAAGGTATCTTATAGCTGTGGTTAGCATCTGTAATCAGTTGACTTTAAGGACAGGAGATTATCCTCCGTACTCTGGGTGGGCTTCATCTAATCACTCAAAAGGCCTTAAGAGGAAACCATGAGGTTTCTGTAAGAAGAAATTCTGCCTTAGGACTGCAGCATCACCTCTTGCCTGAGTCTCCAGCCTGCTGGTCTGCCCTGCAAACTTCAGTCTTGCCAGCCCCACACTCACACGAGCCAGTTTCTTTCATTAAATCTCTTTCTATCCCCCTCTCTCTTTCCCTCTTCCTCTCCGTCTACATACACACACAGCCTACTGGTTGTTTCTCTGGAGAACCTGGACTGATAGAGACAAGAAGAAAGAGGCAAGGGGGATAAGTGTTATGCAAGAGAGCAAGTCAGTCATGGACTCAAAGGCAGTGAGGACACAAACGGGGTGAGGGGCCGTGGCAAAGAGCCAGATGTCTGGGTGTGGTTTCAGAATTGGTACAGTGCAGGTATTAGTGGGCCCGAACTAGAAAGATAGGAGGTGGCGCTCAGAGTGGAGGGCCTGCAAGTGAGATCGCGGAGAGGACACATTTCCCGGTGACATGAGGCCTGGAGGCCAAGAGGAGTGAACGAGAGGAGGCCAAGGAGAGGTGAGGCCAGGGTATTGGCAGGGTCATGTGTGTGAATACTGAACTCATCAGCAATTATGACAAGGCTGACCTCGGCCAGGAACTAAAATCACTAAGAAATGAGATGGAGCCACCTGGGAAAGGTAGGAAAGGGAGCAGGTGCCTGTGGAGGACTGTCACAAGGAAGGGCACTGGGGTATACACAGTCCGCCAGCATCACCTGCACAGCCAGAGGGATCTTCGGGCAGGGAGGAAGTGGCAATGACGAACAAGGAAGACTTCTACCCCATCTCCAGGCTCAGAGGCGTGGGCAGTGTGGGAGAGAAAACAGCCTGCGTGGGCAGTGTGGGAAGCCGTGTCCTTAAAATTCAAAGGAACAAAACTATAGCAAATGATGCCAAAGCTGAGAATAAGAACCCACTGACGGGCTGAGGGAAGCTATCTGTGACACAGCATTCCAGACAGAAAGGAATCACAGAGCCATAAGAAAACCAAGGTAAGCCAAACACAATGGACAAAGGTCACCACCCGGCAACTTCACAGAGGATCAACAGAGAGCACAGAGCCTGGCATCCTGAAGACGGAGGGCACATGACTGTAAGCCTCACCAAGGTACCATTCCACAACCTTCCGAATGGCGATACCAAAAAGTCTAACAAAGACATACAACAGCAGCGATCCTAACCACGCCGTCGGTGTGATTGGAAAACTGACAGAGCAGCTTTGTTGAGCAATCTGGCAACATCTAATAAAATTCAAAATGTTAATACCCTTATGACACAGGTAAAGCTTGCAAACATGACGTCAGCTCAGTGAAAGAAGCCAGTCACAGCATGATTCCACTTAGATAGGCACATCCAGAGAGACAGGAGATGAGTGGTTGCCAATGGCTGGGAGGGTAGTAGAGGAAAAGGGGAACAACTGCTAATGGGCCTAGGGTTTTCTTCTGGGATGACAAAAATGTTCTGGAATGAGACAGAGGTGATGGTCACACAACTTTGTGAATATACTAACAACCACTGAATTGTATATATATTTTAAAAATGTTAAATTTACAGAATGTGAAGCATATCTCAAGGAAAAAAACCCCTGAAACCCAGCAATTGCACTTTTAGGTATACAGGTGACCCTTGAGCAACATGGGTTTAAACTGCACGGGTCCACTTATATGTGGTTTTTACATAAATACAGTACAGTACCATGAATGTATTTTCTCTTCCTTACGGTTTTCTTTTTCAAGTTTTTGTTTAAATTCCATTCCTTATGGTTTTCTTAATAATATTTTCTTTTCTGTAGTTTACTTTATTGTAAGAATATAGCATATAATACATACAACATACAAAACGTGTGTTAATTGACTGTTTATGTTATCAGTAAGGTTTCTGGTCAACAGGAGGCTATTGGGGACTTTTTGGGGAGTCAAAAGTTGTACACAGATTTTCAGCTGTATGGGGGGTCCATGCCCCTGACCCATGTCATTCCAAGGTCAACTGACTACTCTGGAACAGTAAGAGGCACACTGTAGCCCGTGGACAACTTTGTTTGTAAATAAAGTTTTATTGGCACACGGCCACACCCATTCATTTACGTGTGGACCACGGCTGCTTTCACACTACCATGGCAGAGTGGAGTTGTACTGACCAAATGTGGGTTAAGTTCTTTCCTGTAACTTTAAAATTTTTCAAAAACATTTTTTTTTGAAACAATATGGTTGACCTCTGAGTGGGGGAAGCCTGGTAGTTTCCTTTTGGGGGGCCTGTGGAAAACTGGCAAGGCTGGGTGGTCCGTTACCTGTTGGCTGCAGAGGTCTCCCAGAAAGAACTGCACCTGGGGATTGTCAAACCCTTGCCGCATATCAAATACATTGACAGTGTAGCCTCTTGCCAGCAACTGCTCCACCATGTGCTGTCCCAGGAATCCAGAACCTCCGATCACTGTGCACTTATTGGCCTGAAGAAAAAAAGGGTGGTAGGTGGGACGTGAGAACTGGAAGCTATAAAGAGCCTGGACTCACATGTTCATGAGCCAGTGGCACCCTTGTCTCCTGGATCAGTTAAGGAGGAAAGAGAGACAGCAAATGAGTCTGAGATAGATTTTGGCTGGATTGGATGATCTTATACCAATGATCAAAACTGAACAATACAAAAAACCCCAAAGTGATACCTTCTTGCTTCTAATAACTGATCCCTTGGCACTTCTAAGGCAAAACAAACAGAAACAAAACAAAACACAACACAACATGCCACCCACTGAATGGACAATGTCCACTTAAACTATCAGAGAGAAGAAAGCAAAGTCTCTATACTCGCAGGAGAAAGTCAGCTCCTTTTCCTCCCCAACCATTACAGGGCTGGGCTCTGTGACTTTAGGCTTGTCACCTACCCCCTTCCTGCCTTAGTGTATCCAAGACTGCTGCTGTCTGATGGGATCTCCTGAGGGGTTGCAGGGAGGATCAGTAAACTGCTAATCAGCCAGGCCTAGGGCTTTGCTTTTCCTTCTCTGAGCTCTGAGCAAGTTGAGGTATCAGGGAAGAGCCACGGTGTTTACATTTCAGCTTTTACAACATGCGCACTTTCTTGGCTAAATTCCAATTCTGGTAACTGGGGGTAATGGAAAGACAGAGCACCAGATGCGGGCACTTCAATATTCTGATACCGGGGAGGCAATGCAAAACTGTGTCTGTTGCATCCTGATTAAGCTGGCTCCGAGTGTCTCCAAAGGAGGGCCTGTGATATCCCTCCCCCCTGGGGTCTTTCTAAAACCGTATCTGGGCTTCCTGAAGATGACAAACCCCCATTCTCCCTAAGCTCATGTACAGTCAATCGAAGTTGGGAGTATGGAAACTAAAGATGTTAAAGAAATTCTGCTCCTGATTCGAAAACAAACAACTAACCCCCCTATTTAATCCTTAAATACCTATACAATTGAGATATGCAGGAGACTCCACAGGTTCCCAGGCCCCTTCTACAGATTCACCCCTTCAACCTGGTGTCCCGTCTAGACTGGCATTTTTACTGGAGTCTGCTGGGCCACCTGGAGATGGCTCTGGAGCTCTGGCATTTGTTCAGGCATGTGCATAATCTACTGACATAATCAGCCTCGCCATTCCACGCCACCCACCCCAACCAAATGATCTCTTCAATCCATTTCTGTCTAGGTTTTGTTTTGATTACTCTCATATACGTGTAATCATACCATGCTAAACAATTTGCACTTTCACTGAAACTTCTAAGACATGCCCAGGACACAGGCAAATTAAATTACGCAAATTCCATTTGATCCTCATTTGGGCTAGCCCTTCTCCTTTCCTCAAGTCAGCTGTACAGGAAAATGCAGTTTTTTAGAATAACTCCAAGCCTCCCTGCTCCCCAAACTGATTTTTCATTGGTTGCTAAAAGTTTGCCTGAATCCAAAGAGGTTCAGACTAGACATGTTCTGATGGTATCCCAAAGGGTTTCAGATTCTCTTGGTTATATTATCTGGCATCTCTAGTTACAGTTGTTTCAAAGTTTGATAGTCTAATTTTTTTTTTAAATCAAATAACCTTTCTGTTATGTCCAGTGTAATTTCATTTCATGATTTTAAATGTGAGCAATCCTTTTTAAAAAAAGATTTATTTATTTATTTATTTGAGAGAGAGGGAGAGAGCGCGTGCGTGCAAATGGGGGGGACAGAGGGAGAGAGAATCCCCAAGCAGACTCCCCACTGAGAGCAGAGCCCGACTCAGGGCTCGATCCCAGGACCCTGAGATCATGACCTGAGCTGAAATCAAGAGTTGGACGCTTAACCGACTGAGCCACCCAGGCGCCCGAAATGGGGGCAATCCTTAATTCTTCCCTTTGACAGAGTGGTGTGGATCTTTTTGTTATATTGAAATGCGGCACCAATATTGCTTGGAACAAGCGAGCCAATGGCTACCCCTCAGAGATTTATGAGAACTGGCATTTACCCCAGAGAAGTCAGGTATGTGATGGGACAATGACTTTAATCACACCTATAATACTACATGGTTAGAGATCATGTGAAATAACTACTTGCTTTTTATGGCCATGAAAGATGATGCAGAGGAAGTGGGCACAGCGGACAAGAAGGAATATGTACTAACAAGTAAGAATAAAACTCCAAATTGAAAACAGGTAGTGAGATTCAAGAATGGGTTACCGGGGGGAGTTACAAAATCAACATCTTGGAGAGAGTTTTAAGAATAGAAAAGAAAGCCATCCAAATGATTTCAATTGCACTATGATCTTGAGCTAAGAGAATAGTCTAGGGCCCTGGGTGTCTTTTAACCTGTTCTGTTTTCCTTTGTCTCTAGCAGTGGGCCTCTTTTCAGAGAACTCTTACACAGAACATATTATAAAGTAAGATGAAAGTGTTCTTTTTATTTCAGTAGTTTAAATGTATAACTTATACTTCTTATAAAGTCAACCCATGAGAACACCACTGATACAACCATTGAAATGTACATTTTTTTGGCAACTAGACTCTCACATTAACCTTCAACTACAGAGGCACATTAGAGGCTTTATTCTGAGCTACACACGAAAACCAGGAGGATCTGGTGGTCCAGGGAATCTTCTGGGCATCTATCATTTATTAACATTTGATATAAACACATTTTACCTTGGTGTGATTTCATTTCTGAAGTGTTAGCATTCATTAAAAGTGAATCAAAGAATCAAACCCAACATCTGCAGATCTACACAAACAACCTCCAGGGAGCCTGACAATTCCTTAGAGTCCTTTCTGATACTTGCAACACTAGATCTTAGGAGTCCTTGCTATTGCCATTATGATTACTGGGGAAGCCTTCTGCCAAGCCTAGTCTAGCCTGCTGGAGGCCACATGAAGGCAAACCAAGGCACCGGGCTGATAGCCAGCAGTTACCGCATGTGAGTGAGGCTGTGTAGAACAAACACCTCAGGGGATCCCCATGACTGCAGGTGAGGCCAGACGAGATCAGTCAAGGACCCCCAAGCCGGGCAGAGCCTGAATCACAGAATCATGAGCAAAGAAATGGATGTTGTTTTAAACCACTATGTTCTGACATTGTTACACAGCAAGAAGTAACTGATACCTTAAATAAATATATGTATCTTATATAAAAAGTCAACTTTGATTGATTTAATAAATGTACTGAATACAATTTTTGACCCACAGCTAGTATCAATGGTTTGCTGGTGTATGTGTGCTTGACTTTCCCCTTATCTGGTTTTGGTTAACCTTTTTTTGTGTCAGTACTTACATTTGGAATGTCTTCTGTCAAATGTGTCCGTGTGACCTGATCTCTCACTGGCTCATCAAATGCTTGTTCCATTTCAGCTTCAAATACGGTTATGCTTGTGATGAAGTTTTCTCTTCATAAAGACATATTTAGAGAACGACATTTATGTTACATAAACTGAAACATCTTTTAGGTGTTCGTGTTTTTGTGTGGATGCCATTCCCGTCGAGTTTTCACAAAGAGCTGAACTATAGCTGTAGCTGTTAAATAAAGCCCTCTGCTGAACACCCCTGTGACAGGCTTCTCTCTGACACAAGGGTATAACTGGGCCCATTAACTCACCATACACTTGGATTAGAGGCAGAGTGGAAAGCGAGTTAAATGACCTCATTGTCCATTTACAACAAAAGGACCATCTGTGGCACTGTAGCTTTTTCCATGGCGCTCACATGCTCCAATTGTCCTGTTTCTCTGTGTTGATCATTGCACAGACCTCGGGAGTCCCGGGTTCTGGTGCCAGCCCTACTACAAACTAGGTAAATATGCTCAAGTCCTGTCTCTTTGCTGCAGCTGAGTTTCCCTTAAATGGACTAAGTGCTCGTCTCCATGACGCTAGGGCAGGGGCTGCTGGCAGCAAAGAGTGTAATAGGAGACAGAGCTCTTCTTCTTGTTGCAATTAAAGCCACCCTAACTATATGCAGAAGAACTCAGTGTCTGGGGCCATCAGAAGCCCTCGGGAAATGGTCCCAGTATGGTGGGGACTGAGCACTACACAACTGGGAGACAACGCCAAACAGAAGAGTAGTTTATAAGAGAAGCTTTTGTGACAGCTCTTAGGATATGCTCCTCTCTTCATTCACCCATAATACTGACTTGCAAACAAAAAGCAGCGTTCAGTTTTGGGTTAGATGTATTTGGTCTTATATCTGTTTTCTTCCTAGTGGTCAATGTACTTAAGTCAGGCATCTCCTAACATCTGGAGACGGTGACATCTGTGACAAGGAAAACAGTCTAACTGCTTGCAAAAAGCTAGATTCAGAGAACACTCATTGGTGAGAAGATGGCTGCCACGCAAAGACCAATTGCACGCCGCTACTTATGCGCGTGCGCATACACACACACACACACAGACACCAGTCACATCTGTTTAGAGTGAACAGGTGACTCCTTGTAGGGAATTATTCTGTGGGTGGATGAAATGGCCTTGTAACTGATATTACGAACCTCTATGTCCCATGGGGGACATTTTAGGGTAACATATCTCTGAAATCATAATGGAAGTTATCAGGAAAATGTATTTCAAAACTTCACTTATGACCTTTTCAGATGCGTATTATGAATAAGCAAAGGTGATCTGTACTTCTATGCCTATCCCATCCCTCCCTCTATCTCATAATCCTCTTTATATTCGTAAGGGGCTCTGTCACCTGTTCACTCTAAACAGATGTGACTGGTGAGCTTTAATTCATTCGGTTCAATGTGTATCAGATGGGGAACGAGGATTTGGGCACTTTGGGGTACTTGCACCAAGGCCGAGCAAACAGCTCCCAGAATTCTGTCTGTCTTGCTCACCACTGTATTCTGGCGTGAAGTGCAGGGCCTGGTACTCATGAGTCCAGCGGATATGTGAGTGCCCACTTCGTACCAGCCCATGCAGACCACCTTCTGCTCTCTACCACACAGACCCCCATCTAAAATGCAGGAGCTTCACTGAGGGCTACACTCACAAATACCCACTGCTGGCTTCTTACTCTATTTCCCAGATACTTGAGAGGGCAGATGGTATTTGGAGTGATGTGGCCATGAGCCAATGAACACCTGGAGCCATCAGAAGCTGGAAGAGGCAAGGAAGTTTCCTCCCTTAGTGCCTTCGGAGGGCGCATGGCTCTACAGACACCTTCATTTCAGACGTCCGGCCTCCAGAACCGGGAGAGAAGAAATTTCTGCTGTTTTAAGCCAAGTTTGTGGTTGGTTGTTATAGCAGCCATAGGGAATCAAAACAAGTATTCTTTGCAGTTCTGAAAGCCAAATAGCACAGCTGCCAATTCCAAAGCCCCCTGTACTATTAGAAAAGCAAGAAGCCTTTAAGCCTGTTCCCCACTTGATCTCTAGCGGAAGATCTGGGAGGTGAAAGAAGAAACCCATTTTGCTGCCATGATCCATACCGTTCAAACAGCGCTCACTCAATCCTCCGCAAACCAGCTTCCTGTAGAAACAAAAACAAAATCAAATCTACTTTGTCTCAAATTATATACAAATTATTTTAAAGTCTGTAAATACTATGAGCCAGTTCAGAATGTTGGTGATACTTTAGTTGTCTCTAGGGACTAGGGTACCCAAGACTAGCTCAGGAAGTGAGTCAGATTCCACTGGTAACCCTCCCCAACCTAAATTCCCCATATGATATACACTCAGATTAAAATGAACACCAAGAATAGCTCTGATTGAATAGACACTTCTTCAAAAAAGATACACTTTACGGATGGCCAATGAGCAGATGAAAAGATGCTCTATACCACTAATGATTAGGGAAATGCAAATCGAGACCACAATGAGATACCACCTCATACCCATTAGGATGGCTATTATCGAAAAAGAATCCAGAAAACAGAAAATGACAAGTGTTGACGAAGCTGTGGAGAAACTGGAAGTCTTGGGCACTGCTGCTGGACTGTGAGAGACAGCATGTAGTTCCTCAAAAAATGAAACATAGAATCACCATAGGATCAAGGAATTCCATGTCTGAGTATATAGCCCAAAAAACTGAAAGCAGGAATTTGAACAGATATTTGTACACCCCTGTTCACTGGCACCACTATTCACAATAGCCAAAAGGTAGAAGTAACCCAAGTGTCCATCAATGGATGAATAGATAAACAAAATGCAGTATTATTCTGCCTTAAAAAGGAAGGAAATTCTGGCAACTATGGAATGGGAGAAAACATTTGCAAACCATGTATCTAATAAGGGTTTTTAAATAATGGGCTAAGGACTTGAATAGACATTTCTCCAAAGAAGACATACAAATGGCCAACAGGCACATGAAAAAATGCTCAATGTCACTAATCATTAGGGAAATGCAAATCAAAACCACAATGAGATAGCACTTCACTCCTGTCAGGATGGCTGTTATCAAAAAGCCAGAAGATAAGTGTGGGTGAGGATGTGGAGAAATTGGAAGCCTTGCACACCGTTAGATGGAATGCAAAATGGTACAGCTCCTATGGAAAATGGTATAAAAGATCCTCAAAAAATTAAAAATAGAACTACCATATAATACAGCAATCCTACTCCTGGGTATATATCCAAAAGAATTGAAACCAGGATCTCGAAGAGATAAATATTAGCTCTCCGATGCTCATTATAGTACTATTCACAACGGCCAAGATGGAAACAACCTAAATACTCATTGACAGATGAATGGATAAAGGAAATGTAGTCTAACCATACAATGCAATATTATTCAGCCTTAAAAAGGAAGGAAATTCTATTATATGCAACAACATGGATGAACTTTGAAGACATTATGCTAAGTGAAATAAGCCAGGCACAGAAAGACAAATACTGCATATTCTACTTATATGAGGTACCTAAAATGGTCAAATTCAAAGATTCAAAGAGGAGAACGGTGGTTGCCAAGGGTTGGGGAAGGGGGGCAGTGGGGAGTTACTCATCCATGGGCATGAAGTTTTAGTTTAGCAAGATGAGCAAGCTCTAGAGATCCCCTACACAACACTGTACCTATAGTCAACAATAATGTATTGTACACTTAAACGTTTGCTAAGAGGGTAGATCTCACGGGCAGCGCTCTTACCACAGCAAAATAAAAATGAAAAAAAAGGCAGGAAATTCTGACATGCTATGACATGGATGAACCTTGAAGACAGTATGCTAAATGAAATCAGCCAGTCACAAAGGACACATGCTATATGATTCTACTTATATGAGGTAATTATAGTAGTCAAATTCATACACATAGAAAGTAGAATGGTAGGTGCCAGGGGCTGGGAGGAGGGGGGAATTGGGGAGTGAGTATTTGGTAGCTATAGTTTCAGTTCTACAAGATGAAAAGTTCTGGAGATGGATGGTGATGACCGTTGCCACCCACTATCCTCTTGAAAATGGGCTCAGAATAGCTCTGAATGGGAAAAATAAGACCCCAAAGAGCAACACTCATGGGGCTGGGGTTGTTAAGGTTCACATATCAGAAGCCTCATGTCTTTCTCCTTCACAAAATTATGTCTTTGAATCCATTAAAAACCAGTATGTATGCCCTCCATACACACTGGGACAAAGCCTTAAACTAAAACAACAACAACAACAACAACAACAACAACAACACCTAGGAAGAGACCAAGTGAGCCCAATCTCCTCCTTCCTGCTGGGGCAAGTCCCCAACAACTAAGTCCTGGAGGCAAAAGGAAAGGACAGTCTGTCCACTTCAAACCAGACAGAAAGACAAGTGTTTTCTCCTTTGAAAACATGGGAGATTGGCTTCTTTGTAAAGATGAAATGCAGAGCAATTCAGAGGGGTGTGTTAGGGTGTGTGGGGGTGGTCGGGGCCCTGCCTGCTGTCTTCCATGGAGTCAGTGCTAGAAACTAATATTCTCTGGCTCCATCCAAGTTCATCACTCTAGTCTGTGGACAGACAATGCCTGTGTGCACAAGAAAACTGCAAACAGGAATCAAGGCAAAATGCACTTCTCTAAAGGATTCAATCAGCTCAATCTTGTCCTTTCATAGATCTAAGGTATCTTGTTTCTGTCACTCATTCGTCTCTCTGCTTGTCTATCTCTAGGACACAGAAAGGTCCTGGCTTTGATTTTGTTGTGGCCCCTGAGAAAACCATCAGCATGCCTGCAAGTTTTAGCTTATGTTGTTCCCTCCACCTGCAGTATCTTCCCTCTTCTTGGTGAGTTCCTCAAACAAGTCCCAAGGGTAAAGGGGACCTGCAACTTGTAAAAGAGCACCCGGGTATCGGCTCACTCACCGAATGCTGGCCACTGCCAAGCAGAACCTGCACAGGACACAGCACCAGCCTCCAGGGAGCCCACCATGTAGTATGGGAGACAGACGTAGCAGGGAACTGTGGAAGTGCTTCTGGGCTCTGAGGAAGGTAAACCCGGAGCAGGGAGGCTGGCCCGAGGTGATCCCTGAGCCAAGTTCTCAAGGCCACAGAGGAGTGAGTCTAGCACGGGGGTTGGGTGTCCTGAAAGACATTCCATGGCCAGCGATGGGAAGGACAAGGTGATGACACAAAGCCAGCATGTTCTGGCAACTGTGACAAGTTGTGTCGCAGCGAGTGTGAAGCAAGACTAGGAGCAAAGTTGAGAATAGGAAGGGGCTGCGTGCCAGGTTAAGGGGTTATACTAAGAGGAGATGGGGGAGCCCCAGGAAGTTGTAAGCAGGGTGAGTGTTAAGATTGGAAGCAACACTCTGGCTGCAGTGTGGAGAAGGGATTTTACCCAAGTCTAAGGCTTTGGGCATGCTGGGGAGGGGAAAGAGCAAATCGAAGAAAAGAAATAATACTGCCTGAAAAGATGCTAAATGTCAAGTCCTTTTACATCTAAATATATTATACCATGAAGATCCCCAAAGCGCTCAGTTAGGTCCCGTTCAACAAAGGAGAAACCCAGGCTCAGAGAGGTCAACTGACTTGCCACAAGTCAGGCAGATGTTACGCAGCCAAGGCAGGCGAGGTTGTTCTTCCTACTCTGCCGGGCTGCCACCCTGCACGCTGGCTGGGAAATAGGGTGTGGAGAGACATGATGTATAAGGACTAGCAGAGGCAAAACTGGGCAGGAGGCTCAGATGCCAGGTTGAGTCTGGACTTTACTGAACAGTCACACGAGAAAAGGGCAAAAGGTCAGCAAACACTTTCACTTAATGGATGTTAATATATTTCATGCCTTTCTCAGCCTGAGAAACTTATGCTCTGTCCCCTGCCTCCCTAAATACTGCCCCAGTGCCCAGAGGGGAAGCAGGTAAGGGCCGAGAACCCTTTTACACTGGGCTAGTTGCAGAGGGCAGATCCTGGATCTCTAGTTCCAGTGCTTTAGCCCATACCTTTGCACACCCCCCCTTGTAATTCTCCAAGCATGCATGAAACCAGGAGCTGGTTCTTTGAAAAGATCAACAAAATCGATAAACTTTTGGCAAGACTCGTTAAAAAAAGAGAGGACCCAAATAAGCAAAATAACTAATGAAAGAGGAGAAATAACAACCAACACCAGAGAAATACAAACAATCGTAACAGAAGATTATGAAAAAATATATGCCAAAAAATTGAACAACTCAGAAGAAATGGGTAAATTCCTAGAAACATATAACCTACCAAAACTAAACAGGAAGAATTAGAAAATTGGAACAGACCAATTACCAGCAACGAAATTGAATCAGCAATCAAAAAACTCCGAACAAGCAGAAGTCCGGGACGAGACAGCTCCACAGGTAAATTCTACCTATTCTTCTCAAGTTATTCCAAAAAATACAAGAGCAAGGAATACTCCCAAATTCATTCTATGAGGTCAGTGTCACCCTGATCCCAAAACCAGATAAAGACACCACAGAAAAAGAGAACCACAGACCAATATCTCTCACGAATATAGATGCAAAAAATCCTACACAAAACCTTAGCAAACCTAATTGAACAATACATTAAAAAAAAATCATACACCACTATCAAGTAGGATTTATTCCTGGGATGCAAGGGTGGTTCCATATTTGCAAATCAATCAACATGATATATCACATGAATAAAAGAAAGGATAAAAGCCATATGATTATTTCAATAGATGCAGAAAAAGCATTTGACAAAGTACAACCCCCATTCATGATAAAAACTCTCAACAAAGTAGGTCTAGAGGAAACATGCCTCAATATAATAAGGGCCTTACATGGAAAACCCACAGCTAACATCATACTCAATGGGGAAAAACTGAAGCTTTTCTCCTAAGGTCAAGAAGAAGACGACAAGGATGTCCACTCTCACCACTTTATTCAAACATACTCCTGTAAGCCCTAGCCACAGCAATCAGACAACATAAAGAAATAAAAGGCATCCAAACTGGAAGGAAGAAGTGAAACTCGTGTTATTTGCATTTGACATGATACTATAAATAGAAAACCCTAAAGAGTCCACCGAAAAACTATGAGAACTGATAAATGAATTCAGTGAAGTTGCAGGATATAATATCAATGTATAGAAATCTCTTGCAGTCTTATACACCAATAATGAAGCAGCAGAAAGTGAAATTAATAAAACACTCCCATTTACAATTGCACCAAAACAACAAAATATCTAGGAATACACTTAACCAAAAAGGTGAAAGACCTGTACTCTGAGAACTATAAAAAGTGAGGAAAGAAATCCAAGATGATGCAAAGAATGGAAAGACATTCCATTCTGATGGGTGGGAAGAACAAATATTGTTAAAATGTCCATACTACCCAAAAGCAATCTACACATTTAATGCCATCCCTATCAAAGTACCAACAGCATTTTTCACAGAAGTAGAACAAACAATTCTAAAATTTGTACGGAACCATGAAAGACCTCAAATAGCCAAAGCAATCTTGAAAAAAACCAAACAAAACTGGAGGTATCATAATCCCAGATTTCAAGTTATATTACAAAGTGGTAATAATTAAAACAGTATGGTACTGGCATTAAAACAAACCACATAGATCCATAAAACAGAAGAGAAAACCCAGAAATAAACCCACAACTATGTGGTCAATTAATCTCCGACAAAGCAGGAAAGGATATCCAATGGGAAAAAGACAGTCTCTTCAACAAATGGTGTTGGGAAAATTGGACAGCCACATGCAGAAGAATGAAACTGGACCATTTCCTTACACCACACACAAAAATAGACTCAAATTGATGAAAGAGCTAAATGTGAGACAGGAGTCCATTAAAATCCTAAAGGAGAACACAGGCAGCAACCTCTTGGACCTCAGCCGCAGAAAGAAAGAAAAAGGAACCCTCTTGCACTATTGGTAGGAATGCAAACTGGTGCAGGCACTCTGGAAAACGGTATGGAGGTTCCTCAAAAAATTAAAAATAGAACTATCTTATGATTCAATAATTGCACTACTGGGTATTTACCCAAAGAACAAAAATAAAAATTCAAAGGGATCCATGCACACTGATGTTTATAGCAGCATTATTTACAACAGCCAAGATACTGAAACGGTCCAAGTGTCCATCGACAGATGAATGGACAAAAAAGGTGTGGTATATACACAATGGAATATTACTCAACCACCAAAAAGAATTAAATCTTGCCATTTGCAATGACATGGATGGAGCCAGAGAATATTTTGCAAAGCAAAATAAATGAGAGAAACACAAATACCATATGATTTCACTCATATGTGGGATTTAAGAAACAAAATAAATGAGCATGGGAGGGTGTTAAAAAGAGAGGCATACCAAGAAACAGACTCTTAACTATAGAGAACACACTGATGGTCACCAGAGGGGAAGTAGGCGAGGGGATGAGTTACATAGGTGATGGGGAGTAAAGACTGCACTTATCATGATGGAAAAAAAAAAACAAATAAATTTTTAAAAAAGAAAAAAAGAAAAAAAACAGTCTCCAAGCACCCCTCACACTCCCAAAACTCTTGTGTGACTTTGCTCACGACAGTATCTCGGCCTGAGTGTTTGGGTGTCAAAAAGAGTATATTTTAATGACCTCTCTCTCCCTCATGCTCGCTCATTATCTCTTTCACTCCCTTCGAAGTCCGTTCCCAAGCCTCCACCTCACCTTCCTGGGCTGCTTTTAGCCAGAAGAGAAGAGATCCTCTCTTAAAATCTGTTCGGGGGAGAGGGCGGTGCTCTAGAATGGACACCCTCAAAGGAAGAGCCTCAGCTGGATTCGGTTTCTAAGTACCAGTCGTCCAAACCTCTGTGACATTCCCGTTCCCTTCTCTGGGTCTCAGTCGCCCCTTGAGTACAGTCTCCGCTCTGACACGAAAGGTCACGGTCTTCTCTGGCCCCTCTGGCCCTAATTCAGAAAGGCCCCTACCGAAGGCCCCACCCAGCCCCCTACCCTCCCGCCCAGCAGCCGATAGAACGCAGCCTCCAAGGGCGAGGTCGTGATCCTCACCCGTCCGTAGGTGATCCCCTGGTCAGCCTCAGCGCGCCTTCAGCTTGCACCCAAAGACCTACGGCCCCGGGAGCCACCCTTTTCTCCCCGTCCGCATGAGCAGAGGATCTGCCGAGACGCCTCCGCCAAGAGGATTGGCTCAGCTCGGCGCCAGCTCAGCCAATCGGCGCTCATAACATGATTCTGCCCAATGAAGCCAGGTCTCGGCTGTGAGCGCACAGCCCCCAAGCCCTGGGCCTGGCTTTTGTCCGGTTAGCCCCACCCACCACAGCCCTACGCCAATGGGGAGCAGCGGCGGCAAGCGGGCCGCCAATGGGGAGCGGCGCCGCGCGCGCGGGGCGGTGGGAACGGCGCCGAGTCAGTAGGTACGTCGGTTGCCGTAACAACGGGCAGCGGGGTCCATCGGCAATGGTGAGTGGGGGCGGCCCTTTGGTGCCCCGCGCCCAGAGGCCAAGCTCTTTCCAGGCCTCATCTGGCCCTGCCAGCTCTCCTGCTCCGTTCTCGGCTTTGGAGTGACCCTACTTCCTCTGAGCTCTTTCCCGGAAGGGTAGGGTAGAGATGCCGGCCGCCCAGCTGGGCCTGTGATTCTCCGCTGTCTCCCCGTCATCCAGTCTGCGCCCCCCACCCCATCCCTCGGGCTCCCCTGGCCTTCCCCTGCCAGCGCCCTCGGTGACCGCCCTTGGTCGGAGAAAACTCGGGTTACCTGCATGCCCTGACCCTTCAGACCCTGGCCGCCTTGCGCTACCAAAGTTTACCCACAGAAACGGGGAGGGGGGGGGAGGTTTATTATGTTTGTTAACGTGCATTCTAAATAAGTACAGGGACATTCGGGAGACGTTTTGAGCTTCTTGACGGAGGCACAGAGGTGTCGAGTGGATTGAGTTTTATTATTCGGTATTGGCAGAACATACACCTTAGCTACGTAGTAATATTTAGCCAAATGTAGAAGTAATCACAAAGTCGGAGTACATAGAGGGAAGCGGACTACTGCGAGCAGGTGTTGTAAGGACATTTCTAGACTTAGGATCCCCAAATTCAAGGACAGCTGATTATCTGTACAGTTATCCACAGTCAGCTCCTTGGCTAGATCTCTTTGGGGATGATTTTCAATAAGAGATGCCCAAAGGAACAAGGGGTCTCCTTGCTTCTAGAAACAATAGGAAAGAAGAGGGAGGGATAGAGGTGCATGGAAAAGATTCATTGTTCTTTCCAGTAAAGCATATTCTTTCCTGTTAAGCAAAGCTTTGGAATTGCTTGGTGTAAATATTTTTAAAATACTTTGTAACTATTTTATGTAAAATATGGATTGTATTACATAATATTGTGCTTCTGTGTTTGTAAAATATCTAAAGGCCTCTAACTTTAAGAAGGCAAGCATGGCATCATCTGCCCAGCGAAAAAGGATGAGTCCTAAGCCAGAGCTTACTGAAGAGCAGAAACAGGAAATCCGGGAAGCTTTTGATCTCTTTGATGCTGATGGAACTGGGACCATAGATGTTAAGGAACTTAAGGTAAGCCCTTTACATTCCCACTGTGCTGTTTTGCCTTTCCTCTACTTCTTTGTCTTCTTTCCCTGTTACTGCTCTACCCCTTTGGCCCTCTTCTCCTTGCAAAAAGTAACAGCAGAGTTTGTAGTATGCTCTGTTTTCCTGTCTTTATTTACCTCAACTGTTATAAAATAAAATTGAGCACAGATATCAATCTGCATAATGTTATAGTGTTTCCTAGTCATTTTAACGTGATTGTGTCAGATGCTGGCTTAATGCTCTCAGTGCTGTCATTTTTGCTCCTGCTAGGTTTAGATGTGCATATTGAGATAATCCTGTTTTCATTGTAGGTGGCAATGAGGGCACTGGGCTTTGAACCCAAGAAAGAAGAGATCAAGAAAATGATAAGTGAAATCGATAAGGAAGGGACAGGAAAAATGAACTTTAGTGACTTTTTGACTGTGATGACTCAGAAAATGGTAAGTTAGCTAGGATAACCAGCATATTTTCCACGCATAATAGTGAAGAAATTTGAATCTAGATATAAAAATGTCTTCACTGAAGAAAAGTTAATACAAACTGGAGGGTTCAGCTGAAAAAGGATGGTATTTATGACTGACAATTAGGATGCTTAGGTTCTACTTGGCTTTCTCCAAGGCCACAGAATCACAGGAAAAGTCCGTTTCCCCTCTGTAAACTCATGAAAGTACGACTGCTGTCACTCTTGTGATTATTTTTCTCCAACTGATACGTCACTGTGATAGCCACAAGCAGTAAAACCTGTAAACACCAGCAATATTGCACTGACTGACAAGACGAAATGCCTATACTTTAAAGGTCAAAATTCTTTTCTCTCTCATTTCTTGTTCTGGGCGGCTTTAGCCTGAGGGCAGGTTACTTCAACAGCTGTGTTTTTCATTGCACCGAATTTGGCCTTTCAGCACTTTCAAGGTTGAAGTCACCCATTGTCTGGTCCCACAGGTGTCACCATTTTACAGGATCCAGAGGGCCAAGAAAGACTCTGTCACCCGAACAATCCACCTCACTCCTCTGCATGCCTTCCCACCTAGGATGTATGTTTATGTTCCCCTTGGGCCATTGCTCTTTCATTGGCTTTCTGGCTCCTCTTTTGTGTGGCTCAGCTATGCTCGACTGGCCTGTGGAAAAGTAACTCCATGTATGTCTCAGGTCACGGGTCTGTTCCTACTCTGATAATTCTGTTGCTTTGAAAACATCTAATCATACCTATTTTTTGTGTGTGTCTACTAATTTAAGAGATCAGGAAGCTAAATGTTCTGTAACTACCTAGTAAAGCCGTCCCACATTGAGGGTTGGTTCCCAAATTGCTCTTATTAGAGGGATTCTCTCTATCTTTAGCTACCTTTCAGGAACTTCTGGAGTTTGAGTTCTTGGGGATTTTCCTTTCTTCCTCTTTTATAGTACTTGGGATCCCAATAACTCTCCATGATCCCATAACAAGTTAAATAGCCCTCTCTGTCCTCCCTGCATCTCCCTACCCCCGCCAAGAAGATCCCTCTTCCACCAGCTTAAGCAGTATATTTCCCCTAGCTTTAACTGTACCTTCTACTCCTATTTCTCTTTGGTTTGTACAGAAAGAATGTTTTATATTTCCCTTTTAGCCGCTGTGTTTATAATAATGTCACTGAGTTTGTCCTCTTCTACCCTGGGTGATGTTTGATCTCCTGTGAGCTAGGACTTATGTCATGAAGGCCATCATCAAGACCATGTAAAGGGGTTAGGTGCTAGTGGGGTTGCTGCACAAGTAATTGCTCCTGTGTTTTCTGTTTTACTTGTTAAGTCTGAGAAAGATACCAAAGAAGAAATTCTGAAAGCTTTCAAGCTCTTCGATGATGATGAAACTGGGAAGATATCATTCAAAAATCTAAAGCGTGTGGCCAAGGAGTTGGGTGAGAACCTCACTGATGAGGAGCTACAGGTTTGTAAGGCATCAGACTGGAGCTCAATTCCTGCTTGGAGCCCCTGTGTGACTTCTCGGAGTTTCATTTTCTCTGATGTGAGCCCCACTGAAGGAAAAGTAGTGTTCTCTTGTCCCTCTGTTGACCACTTAATTTCTCCTTTGATAGCGTGACAAATCTATGTGCCCTGCTCCCAGAAAAATGCACACATGTACAATTTTACTTACTATTTTAGGTTTTAGGAATTCCCCTGGACAGGATGATCTTCAAGTTCCCTTCTAGATGATATGTGTGACAAAGTATTGCTTGATTTTTAAATAATTTTTTGGGAACCAAGCTGTTATAAAAAGCGTATATTTGCATTGGGTGGACCACAACTGTCTATTCATGCAACATTATAAAGACCTATTGCTCAGTTATATTTTAGTTTTATTTATGAATTAATCTAAGCTGAGCCTTCATTATCCTGCAGGAAATGATCGATGAGGCTGATCGAGATGGAGATGGAGAAGTCAATGAGCAAGAGTTCCTGCGCATCATGAAAAAGACCAGCCTTTACTAAAATCAGTCTCTTCTTTTCATATTGTGTGAAACCTGGGTTTTGAGAACATAAACTATTTTCTCCTACTGACCTACCTGTATAACTTTAGTAACAATCTTGAATCTCTTTTAGGTATTTGAAAGTGTTCTTTGACATTTAAGTTCTCTTTAAGGTGACCTGCTGATTGCTTCAATTCCCCAGAGCAAAACAAAAGCACATTACGGTGGTGAAAAGGGTCTTAAAGCTTTCACCCACCTGCATTTCTGCCTTGTATCACCTCACTCTTGTCATGCATTTCCACACTGATGCCACCCAGAACGACTTCTTAGACAAGCACATGTTGTATCCAAGCCACCAGAAGCAGGGGGCATCTCCTTGATGTTTCTAGTTATAACTGACACCTGAGTGCCGCTTTCTCTTTTATAAAACCCAGTGAATTTACTCACGTGCATTTGGATGTGTGTTTGTGCTATTTGTTTTGTCTTAAAAATAAAGCCTTTCTTATTTTAAGCTTTTGTTCTCTAGGGATGAGTTCTTTGGCCTTGACTATGAGTTCATCTTCTAAACCACGTGTTGAAGGCAGCCTGGTAGATCCCCAACTCCTTCCCAGCCCATGGACAGAAAATGAAATCATCCTTTACTATTGACTTGAATTGTTTCTTGCCTTGGGAATCTGTCAGGGTTAAAACTAGCAGAATCTCCATTTCACCTACACCTAAATGCTGCCTTAAAAATAGTTTGGGCAAAGTGTAAGGCTGAGAGTCCTATTGGTAATTTGTGCTTGGACAAATTGGGGGCAGGCAAGTTACTATGACAGTAGGTTGAATTTAACCAACCTCTGGTCACTGTCTCAGAACTCAGTGTTAGATTGGGCTGAGTGACCTTGTCCAGCCCCCTCTTAGCCCTACATAGGATGACCTATAAGAGAAGCCCTGGCAGATAAAGTCTCTGCCCCAGGCTGAGGGTGGGGAACAAGAAGGGCCAAGGGGAAATGGAAAACCTGGAGATGGAGAGAATAGATTTCAAACTTCTGGGGGCATCCTAATCCCAGGATAGGGTTACCTGATTTAGATAGCAAAGAAAACACCTAAGGGAATGACAATTTTTTTTAGTATAAATATATCCCATTTGGACTTTTTGTTATTTATCCATTGTTGATCTGAAATTTACCTTTACTTGGATTTCCTGTATTTCAAGTGGTACCCCTACATGGGAAGCAGGTAAAGAGGCATGACCCTGGGCCTCATCCCTGGACACTGGCATCCTGAAGGACTTGGGAACCCTGCAGACAAGCCTCCTGCAGAGGGATCATTCCCTGAGAAACACTGGAGTGTGGTGGGGAGAGCGCAGAGTAGCCTCAGACCTGGGTTCTCTCATGGGCTCCACCACTTTCTGGCTGGGTAATTGGGGACAAGTTCCTTCTCCAAGTGCCTTGGTTTCCTTGTCTGCATAGTGGGGATAAGAGTTGTGCTTAAGTCAGAGTCACTGAGGACCCAAGGCAGAGTCACACAAAGGGCCAAGAAGGCATTTCAGAAGTGTTTGTTCTCAATCTCATTTCCTTGGTGTGATTGTCACATAGCTTTGTTGTTAGATGTGGGTCTGTGAAGTTTTTATGTTTACTGTCCCCCAAAGCTGAGTTGATAGCATTTACCGGGAGGGTTTGACCTTTGTCATGCTGCTGTTTTCTAATAAGAGGCATATGATCTGATAAAAGACATACAATATTGGAAAGGAATGAGAAGCCTGGGCCCTACTTCCTATTTTACTGTTAACCGTCACCCTGGAAACATTCTTATCTCCTCCTTCTTAATGTTCTTATAAATGAAATAGAGTCAGGAATATTGGGGGAAGGGAGAGTGATAAGTAACATGTTATCGTTAAGGATAAAAACAAGCATAACGTACTCATACTGGTGCCTGCCAGCCATTTTAAAATAGGTTTGCCATTGCTCAGTGGAAGGGATGGGGACAGGGGGAGCAGCACAGATCAGTGGGTGTGGGACTGGAAGAGAGTCATATGGGGGGCAAGAATATGGGGACAGCGAAGCAGCTGGGACTGCTTCATGGGGAGGTAGAAAAGGGAGCTGCAAGAGGTGGGGGAATGTGGATGGAGAGAGGGCTGGGGTCAGTTTATGAAGGGCTGGACCAGATAGTTGAAGGGAATGGAGGGGATGGGGAAGAAATGGTAGGAGAGGTCAATGCAGGTGCAGATGATGTAGAGAGTTGTAGAGCGGGTGGAGGGTAATGTGGAGGGAGGGGACAGAGTCAGCTTAGGTGGGGTTGGACCAAGTGGTGTAAGGGAGATGGCAGGGCGTGGGGACAGAGAAGTAGAAGAAGTTTCTGTGAGGCCAGACCAGGGAAATGTAGGAGTAATTAGGTAAGATGTGGAGGGTGGAGGGTGGATACGGAGGGAGAGACAGACTACTCTGCCGACTCAGTTCATGGGGAGGATCTATAGAGCTGGAGGGGAATGGAGGACGAGGGGAAGGGAGAAAGAGGGAACAGGAGTCTACTAGAGAGATGTATGGAGAGTAGGGTAGGATGGAGTGAGGGAGGTAGGAGAGGTCAGTTCAACTGGGGAAGAATTAGAAAGATCCTGGAGAGTGAGAAGGGGTTGGGAAGTAGAGGGCCCAAGGCCAGTCCACTAGGGCAGGAAAGAGTGATTAGGTGGGGGGAGAGAGAAAGGGGAGAGAAAGGGAGCAGGGGTTAGTTTCTATATAGATGGCCCAGCGCTGTAGGTGCTTGGAGGGGGGTGATGGGGTGATGGGGAGGTGGGGGGAGCTGAAGTGGGTTCACCTGGGGCTGGGCCAGGGAGCTGTAGGGGAGTGGGGTGGGATTTGACATAGAGAGCACAGAGATTGGTTCATGAGATTGGGGGGGAAGGGAGGAAGAGATTCCTTCATGTGGAGTTGAGGGGAATGAAGAGCAGAGGTAATTTCATATGCGGGTGGAGTAGAGAAGTGTAGGGGTGTGGTAGGATGGAGAGCAAGAGACAGCATTCCATGTTGAGCTGGATATTGGGAAGGAGAGGCAGCTGAAGTTGGCTGATGTGCCATGGACCAGAGAGAGTCATAGGGAGGTGGCAGGGAAGTGGATAAAGAGGAAGCAGAAGTGCCTTCATATGGAGCTGGGACAGAGAGGTGTAGGGGGTGGAAGGGTGG
Organism: Mirounga leonina; assembly: GCF_011800145.1. Classification (NCBI taxonomy): domain Eukaryota; kingdom Metazoa; phylum Chordata; class Mammalia; order Carnivora; family Phocidae; genus Mirounga; species Mirounga leonina. The sequence continues at coordinate 2,488,025 of NW_023270210.1, forward strand.
GGATGGAGAGGGAGCTGTGGTCACTTCCTATGAGGATGCAGCAGAGAGATCCAGGGAGATGATGAGAATGGGGGCTTTAGGGGAAGGATGGAAAAGGAGAAGTCGGTTCCTGTTGGGCCTTGTGGGCCTCCTTAGTAACTCAGGGATATAGTGAACTTCCTTGAAAGAACTCTGCAGTGGAATAGTCTTTTCTTTGCTCCAAAGTGTTCCAACTGCTGGGAAGAGCTGCTTTAATCAATAGCCATACTTAGCCTTGATATAAGTAAAATCTATCTCAGCAAGTTGTTTAAAGAAAGGAGGTAGCTCAATCCCTCTCTTTCAGACATGGAATTGATGCTGGACCTAGGATGTTGATAGGGCATTAAAGGGCAGAAATGTATATTGACTGCCTTGGGGTGCCTCTTGGGTTCTGTTCACCTTCTATCAGATTTTATTTTATTTTTTAAGATTTTATTTATTTGTCAGAGAGAGAGAGCGCAAGAGAGCGCACAAGCAGGGGGAGTAGCAGGCAGAGGGAGAAGCAGGCTTCCCACTGAGAAAGGAGCCCCCACTCAGGACTTGATGCGGGGCTCGATCCCAGAACCCTGGGATCATGACCTGAGCCAAAGGCAGATGCTTAACCCACTGAGCCACTCAGGTGCCCCTTCTATCAGATTTTAAGTGCTTGTTTTTGTCACACTTTCAAATACTGAGAGTTTTGGCAGCACGCTCAAAGGGAGTAATACACTCAAAGCAGCATTTTACCAACAATTACAACTCAGGCACATCTCCACAGTCATCTCACTACACACTGAAATGTCCCTTTGACTAGAACTGCTTGCTCCCTCATGAATCCAAGTTCCTGCACAGTCCAGGTACTACCTTTTTTTTTTGAGCCCTCCATGGCCATTGTGGTAATTGTCGTGTAGCAAGTGGCTCCCTCCTCCACTCCATGTCTCAAGACCTGCTCAGCTCAACACCCTATATTCTAGAGGTCCCTGGAGCATTGCACATCTTCAGCTGTAGCAAAAGGAGTCAGTTTGTATTGATCACAGCTGTGAAGCAGTTAACGCTATTCTAGTGGGCCATGCTGTGACATAGTGGACACATTTAGTGACGCAAATGTCCACCAGGGGCCGCTAAAACTCTCACAGAGGCTCCATCACCACGAGAACTTGTCTTCTCTAGCTTTTCCCTGCTGACCCCCCCGTCTTCTCTTCTAAGCCTCCCGGTAACCACTGCCTTTCTCCTTTTGCTTTCTGATTGCTACCATTTAGAGGCTTGTAATTTTCTTTTCTTTTCTCCTCTTTGCCCTGAACATCTAGTAATGTCACCAAGATTACCCTACCGTAGTCACTCTGATCCACCCCTTCCTTTTTCATTTCTGAAGCTACTACCACAACCCACATTTGGATGGGTGTAATGTCCTTCCTTCCTCGCCATCATGGGACCTGGGATCTCTACAATGCTGTGTCTGCCCCTGTCTAGACTTCCTGGCAACTATTCACTCCTTGGAGTCCCTGGGATCCAACAACCTCACCACTCGCCTGGATTTCCTGCCATCTCGCCTCTCTTCCCTCCAGTCTTTTTGAGCTTGAAAATCAATCCTCTTGCAGGAATATGCCAACAAAAGAGGATTTATTTTCTTTCAGAAAGTTGCTCTTTTTCTTCCTTGCACTGACTAAAAGGCTTTTTACTTATCTGTCTTCGGCAGTTTTTGAAAGCTTCAATCCATTTTCAGCTTTAGCCTCCCTGAGATTTTTCTTTGCAATCCACATCATTGCTTTTTTTAAAAAATGCATTATTAGATGTGTTCTCTCCTTCTAACTTTTACATTTATTTATTTATTTATTCATTCAACCAATACTTAACAAGCACCCAGGCCTTGACCCCAGGCCCTGAAGTGAAAGAAATACGCAGTTCCTAGCTTCATGGGATTTATACTCTAGTGAATGATTGAGGGGGTGCTATTTTAGACAGGGTGGTGAGGGAAGATCTCTCTGTGGAGATGATGTTCTAGCAAAGATCTGGGGCCATGTGGGGATCTGGAGAAAGAGTACCAGGCAGAGAAAATACAAAGTGCAAAGTCCCTGAGGCAGCAGCGAGCTTAGTGTGAGTGAGGAACAATGAGGAGGCTCATGCCGCTGCAGCGAAGTAAGCAAAGTGCAAAATGGCAAGTTGCAGAAGGAGGCAGGGGTTGGTTAAGTTAAGGACTTGTAAACTCCAAAAGTAAGGATTATGTTGTGTGGGTGATGGGGAGTATATATCTTTTCACAGTATTAGCTCATTTAGAGGGCTCCCTGCATAGCTACATGGCTGACGTAGAATTTTTGTAAAGATCTTATTTATTTGTCAGAGAGAGAGAGAGAGAGAGAGAGAGCACAAGCAGGGGGAGTGACAGGCAGAGGGAGAAGCAGGCTCCCTGCTGAGCAAGGAGCCCAATGCGGGACTCAATCCCAGTACCCTGGGATCATGACCCGAGCCAAAGGCAGACGCTTAACTGACTGAGCCACCCACGTGTTCCATGACAGAATTTTTTTTTTAATTTGGATTAGTTGAGATTGAGAAATTTCTGGGACAACTCTGAAATGTGAAGCGATAGAGGCAAATTTCTCCTTTTTAGAATCCCCATCTTTCAGCAGCCACATTCCCTTCTAGAGTCTCTGGCAGTGGGATCACAAATTATGCTCTGTGCTATTTTACTTCCTGCCTTTTTCCCAGGTGCTCAAAATGTCATGATTATTTTCTCCCAAGTTCTGGTTATTTTCTTGCCCCACAGCCAGTTATCTCTTGCTGGTCAGGTTTAACAGATCATTCTAGGGACAGTGGCTTATTAACTCCCAGACCTAGGGTTTCCCAAACTCTTTGTGGTTTAGAAAGGACTTGATCCTTGCATTATGAGTGTTGGGCATGGATAATTATTACCCTATTTTGCATATAAAGCAACTGAGGCTCAGGAAGGTTAAGCATGAAAGCCAAGACTCAAGCACAGAGTTTCTGACTCTAAAGCTCATGTTCTTTCTATTCTAGCACTCTTCTCTCTAAGTAAGACAATTTGCTTCTTATTTCAATGAGTTCAAATACTTTTAAGTGGAAACTGGTTGGTTTATCCTATTCTCTTTCTCTCTGGTTTGGCTTACATGATTTCTAAATTTCTCACTTAGACTTGATTGTCTACAACACGCATCAGGATAATTACTTAAATGCACCACAGCTTCCTGCTATGGGTTTAGGCCCCCAAAGTGATTCACATGACCAGTGCAATGATTATGTATCAACTTGACTGGGTGACACGGTGTCAAACATTATTTTAGGCATTTCTCTGATGGTGTTTTGGATGAGAGTAACATTTAAATCTATAGAGTGAGGAAAGTAGATTGCTCTTCCTAATGTGGGTGGGCCTCATCCAATCAGTAGAAGGTATGCATTTAACAAAAAGGTTGACCCTTCCCCCAGTATCAGAGAAAGAATTCCTCCTTTGAACTGGAACATTGGCTTTTTCCTGCCTTCTAACTCAAACTGAAACATCAGCCCTTCTTTGCTCCAGCCTTCAGACTGGAACTGCACCATTGGTTCTGCTGGTTCTTAGACCTTCACACTCAGACTGAGACTTACACCATTGGCTTTCTTGGGCCTCCAACTTGATGATTTACCCTGCAGATCTCTATAATTGTGTGAGCCAATTCCTTATAATCCATCCATCCATCCACCTCTGTCTCTCTCTGTCTCTGGATAGATAGATATAATATAATTATATGTATACGTATAATCTATTGGTTCTGTTTCTCTGGAGAACCCCAAATAATACAGCCAGCAGAGGGCAATCTCCTATCAAACATTGCCTGTTTCCCATTTGGAACTCTTAGACAATTGTTCTCTTCAAAGGGGAGAAAATCTTTCTAATTCTTTTTTTCCCCTCCCGACAAAAGAAGGTAACTTCAGAGAGAGAAAGGAGCATAAAGAGCTGTTGGTATATGTGATAGGAAAAGGTCATCCCCAGAACAGGTCTGAAATGCATTCTGCATGAAATAGACACCAAAGTTCTGCTGGAAATCAAAGACCATATTATAATCAGTCGGATAAGCTATAAGGCAAGATTTCACAGGTAGAACTTCTCTAACAGAAAGAACAATGGAATGAGTGGGAAGAAGGATGGAAACTGACATTACTGACATAGTTTATGTGTATACATTATATATAGTCTTACATTCATACCTATGTAAGAATATAAATGCAGAAAACAAGGTCTGGAAGGAGGCACACCAAACTTTTAATAGTGGTTTTCTCTGGAGAGAGGAAGGTGCTTGGAGGGGGCTAGAGTGAAGTGGATTTCTTCCTTTTATTCTGTTCTGAGTATGAATTTCTTCAAGATTGTATTGATGTATGACTTATATTTTTAAGATGTTATTAAATAACACTTCACACATATTAGGGTGGTCATACTAAAAAAAAAAAGCCAGAAAATAACAAGTGTTGGTGAGGATGTAGAGACATGGGAACCCTGACACATTGCTGGTGGGAATGTAACATGGTGCAGCCACTTTGGGAAACAGTTTGGTGGTTTCTCAGGTTAAACATTGGACTATCATATGACCCAACAATTTCACTCTTAGATATATTACCAAAAGAATTGTAAGTAGGGGCTTGAAAAGATATTTGCACACCCATGTTCATAATAACATTATTCATAGTGGTCAAAAGGTCAAGTGTCCATACACAGATGAATTGATAAACACAACGTGGTATATATACACAATGGAATAGTATTTAGTTATAAAGAAGAATTAAATTTTTATATGTGCTGGGGCTCCTGGGTGGCTCAGTTGGTTAAGCGTCTGCCTTCAGCTCAGGTCATAATCTCAGGGTCCTGGGATCCAGCCCCATATCAGGCTCTCTGCTCAGCGGTGAGTCTGCTTCTCCCTCTTCCTCTCCATCTGTGATCTCTCTTGCTCTCACTCTCTCTCAAATAAATAAATAAAATCTTTAAAAAATTTTTTATATATGCTATAGCATGGGTGGATCCTGGAAACATTATACTTAGTGAAAAAGCCCAGACACAGAAGGACAAATATTATATAGTTCCATTTATATGATATACTTAGAATAAGCAATTTTACAGAGACAGAAAATAGAGATTACCAGGGGTTGGAGGAAGGAAAGAGGAGCTGTTATTTAGAGTACAGAGTTTTGCTGAGGATGATGAAAAATTTAAGTATAGATAGTGGTAATGGCTATACAACAGTGTGAATATATTTAATATCACTGAGTTGTACTCTTATGAATGGTTAAATAATAAGTATTATGTTATGCATATTTTAACCACAATTAAAACCTGAACAATTCTTTTTCTTTTAAAAAACCTTTAATTTAATTTAATTTTAAAGAGATTTTATTTATTTATTTGACAGAGAGAGACACAGCGAGAGAGGGAGCACAGGCAGGGGGAGTGGGAGAGGGAGAAGCAGGCTTTCTGCCGAGCAGAAAGCCTGATGTGGGGCTCGATCCCAGGACCCTGAGATCATGACCTGAGCCGAAGGCAGACACTTAACCAACGGAGCCACCCAGGTGCCCCTATTTTATCTTATTTCAATTAATTAACACATACTGTATTATTAGTTTCAGAGGTAGAGTTCAGTGATTCATCAGTTGCATACAACACCCAGTGCTCATTCCATCACGTACCCTCCTTAATGCCCGTCACCCAATTATCCATCCCCTCTCACCCACTACCCCTCCCTCAACCCTCAGTTTGTTTCCTAGAGTTAAGAGTCTCTTATAAAACCTGAACAATTCTTAAAAGAAAGGGGAGTTGCACCATTTAGATCCAGTTGCACCCTTTCACAAAGGAGAAAAGAGTGGCTTCTAGGGACTGCAGAGGGGTGGCCTCAGTTTTATGGATGACGTATTTGGGTGAAGCAGCAAGTGCTGAGGAAGTTTCTGACAGTTGGAATATAATAAAGATATGTGAGAATTCACTGTCATCCACTTAACGCTGAACTCCATGAGAGTGAGGACTGGATTTATCTTTGCTCATCATTGCAACCTTAGAGCCTAGCACAGTGTTTGGTGCACCATAGACACTCAATAAATATGCGTTGAATAAATGAATGAACTTCTGTGACTTGCTAATAATTTACTTTAAAAAACAATTTCTATCCTATCATTTTGGGCACCATGGGCAATTATGTGATGCACGATGAGAAGTACAAGCCTGGAATTCACATGCTTGGTTGTCATTAGCATAGAAATAGTATCTTAGTTGGGGAATGCTAACTGCTGTATCAAACAATCTCTGTATCTCAGTGAGCTGACTCAAAAAAGGATTATTTTTCACTTATGTTGGAGTTCAAAATCAGTGGGGGTGGGTTGGAGTGGGGGTTGGGCTCTACTCCACACGGACCCTTGGGCACCCAGTTTCCTTCTGTCTAGAAGCTCCACAGGCCCTAAGCACTCCAAGACTACCACTGGCTTCTTTGCACCTGGCTGACAGAGGACTGAAGACAGAGATCTTGGAGGACCATGTGTGAGGGTTGAGTGGCCAGACCTGCAAATGTCATATATCTCTTTTTCCTATACCCATTGGTCAGAACTCAGTCACATGACTACACTGAACACAAGAGATTCTGGGAAATGTGGTCTAGCTCCAAGTAAAGGAGGAAAAGGAAATGGTGTTTGATGAAAATGTAGCATCACTTATGTCATAAATAATATAGATGTGGAGAGCACTCCTGGGGTAACTGTATATATACATGCTAAGGAAAAGTTGTCCAGGACCAGAGTCTCAGGAGCTTCAGTGTTTAAGAAATGGGAAGAGGAAGGGAGGCAAAGCAAAAAGACTGAAAATAAGGAAAGTGACTGCAAGAATGTCACTAAGCGAGGGGAAAGTGTGTGAAGAGACAGATCTTAGAAAGAGAAATGTCTGCGGAAATCAGACTGTGGTGGCTTAGGAGTGGAATGTGGGTGAGAAAGTAGACTACTATAAAAGGGTAAGAAGAGAAGGGTAGTAGCTAGTGGTCATGCAGAAGAATTGTTTTGCTTTGTTTTGTTTTTTAGTGGGAGAGACTTGAGAATGTTTGAATGTTTAAAGGGAAGGCACCCCAGCAAATAAAGCCAGTGTGGTATAGGGAAAGGAACAAATATGTGACTATTGGAACAGAAGAAATGGTCTCAAATCAGACTTCAGTGTATATGGTGTTTTGATTTATGTCAGGAAAGGCGTGAAATGACAGACTATCTCTGATGTGTATACTTCAATTTTTTCAAGAAAGGACTTAAGGCAGCTTGAAAAGATACATTCTGGTGACAAAATAAAACAAGTGTAAAGAGGAAGAAAATGACATGTTGGGACAATGACGTGAAGCATGCATTTAGGTTTTATAACTGAGCATCTCTTTAATACTGACTGCTGACTTGAGATGACTTCATCAATTTATGCTGTGAACCATTAGATAATTCCACTTATGTAACTTGCTCTGCAATGTCACATCTCAGGCAGAGACTCAGATTTATTCTGGATGTTGCTAAGAGAATCACGCAATCCCTGCTCTTTGCCCCGTGTATTGTGCAACAGCCTTTGACCACAAGCAATAAAACCTGACATGAACGTTAGACAGGCACTGACTGTTCTGGCCTCAGGAACAGCTTCTAAGTCAGACAAGAAGCTCATTTTCATTTCTCTATAATCATATCTTGTTCTTGATTCCCGTGGCACCCTATAAGCCATCCCATTTACTCTGAACTCTTTCTCCTAAACTGCTAAGACGTCACACATCCTTCTGTCTACAATGTCCTCTTATTTCTCCTCTCCCCACAGCAGACTCACTCTTAGCCTACAAGATCCAGCTTACCTGTCACATGCTTTAGGGGAATTTTTCATGACTGGCCCGGGCTGGATCTGTACTCCCCTCAGTGCTCCCCCAGCCCCTGTCCTCTCTGTCATAGCTCTGGTCCTGCTAGATTAGCAAGATCACCCACTCCACTGGCCTTGTGCTTCAACTCTGCATCCTTCGGGCCCAATACCTAGCATGGTCAGAGCTGGCATACTATGTATGGGGAGACATTGTAGCAGAGAGGTAGGGATTTCTATTTAAAATCACAACTACCATTTGACCTTGGTGATGCTTACATGGGAGTGTACCCTTGTCAAATTTCTCATCAAGCTTTACACTTATGATCTGTGCGGTTTACTGGGTATAAATTATACCTTGATAAAACACTGTTAACCTAGAAAAAATTTTTAAATATTTTATTTATTTATTTGACAGAGAGAGAAAGAGAGAGAGCACGCATGAGCACAAGCAGAGGGAGTAGCAGGCAGAGGCAGAGGGAGAAGCAGGCTCCCTGCTGAGCAAGGAGCCTGATGTGCTGGGGGACTCAATCCCAGGACCCCGGGATCATGACCTGAGCCAAAGGCAGATGCTTAACCGACTGAGCCACCCAGGTACCCCTAGAAAATTTTTTTAAAAAGAAAAAAGAAGAAAAATTTCCTTAACGACCTGCAGTTGCTTTTCCTTTCCAGGGGAGTGACACAGTTTTCTCTGAGTAGATACTTCTTTGCTTAGAGAGATACTTGGCTGCCTTGGGCATGAAAGGAGAAAGTCAAAGACAGAGCTTAATTGCTCCCCACATGAAGGCAGCAGAATATGGGATTTCCTGGTGCAGCCACTTTAACACTAAAGAAAGGAGTTCCCCTAGTGCTGAAGGGCTTAGGGACTTTGCTTCGTGACACCTATCAAAGGTCTTGCATATCCACTCTTTTGTTTGGTCTTCAGGACCAATGTCAATATGGCTTCAGAGTCTTTCTGTGAAAGAAACCAACCAGGGTGATCATCTCAGCTTGGGACATGGGTGCCAACCACCAAGAAGCTTTGAGACATTGAAACCCTAGGCAGAAATATAATGGTCACAGGCACCAGGGCAGGAGAATTGTGCCAGAAGTCCCTGAGCCCACAAGACAGCAGAGGGACAGACATGCCCTGAAATGCTCCAGATGTTCAGAATTGGGTGAGCTGGGATGCAGTTCATCCAGTCTGGCTGAGCTGTAAACACAGGTTTGGGGGAAGATGAAGCTAAATTGGAGTCCTGGCATGGATACCTGGTAGCTTGTGAAACCCTGAACAAGATACTAACCTCCAAGTTTTGGGTCTCTTCTCTGTAAGATAGTCATAGTCCTTACCTCACAGGACTGGAAGCACTGAAGGATATTGTATTAGTCTGCTTGGGCTGTCATAACCAAGTACCACAGACTGGGTGCTTAAACACAGAAACATATTGTCTCCCAGTTTTGGAGGCTGTAAATCTGAGATCCAAGTGTCAGCAGAGTTGGTTGCTTCTGAGGACTTTCTCCTTGGTTTGTAGATGATCCTCTTCTCTCTGTGGCGTCACATACTCTTCTTTCTGTATGTATTTGTGTCTTAATCTCTTCTTATAAGGACACGAATCAGATTTGATTAGGGCCCACCCATAGGACCTCATTTAATTTTAATTACCCCTTTAAAGACCCTGTATCTAAATATAGTCACATTCTGAGGTAACGTTGTTGAGACTTCAACATAAATTTGGGGGGGATACAATTCATCTGTGAACAGATATCATCCCAGAGTCTGGTATGCAGGAAGTGCTCACTAAATATGTGTATAATTTTGCATGGGGATTTTCCTGTTGCCATAGAATTAGTGCCTTGGGGACAAAGAGATGGGACAAGTCCACTCTCTAAAGAATCCAGGGCAATAGGAAGCAGATCTACTCTTCAGGGCTTTCTAAGACACGAGCAGAACCGGTACTGCCATCCCCTCCCACAGACTTGCCACCACCTCAACCCTTATTCCAGTTGTATCTCTTTAATGCTGGCAGTCTCCTTTACTAGACTGGAACTCCCCAAAGCTTTGTTTTCTCCAGTTCTCTGTTCAACCCCCAGAACAACTGAGGGGACCATGACTCTGGCCATTCCTATCTTCCTGCCAAGTAGATCTCAGGCCACACTGAAGGCCTTTTTGGGTTAAGTCCCACCAGCTGCTAGTGTCTGAAAGGTGTGCTTTCTGACACCTGAACTTGGGCTCATTATACCTGCTCCCTATCGGTCAGTTTTCTCCTTTATAAAACGAGGGTTATAATTATGACTGGCTACATAATTTGCGGAGCCCAGTACAAAATAAAAATCCAGGATTTCTTGTTCAACAGTTGAATTTCAAGGTGACAACAGAGCATTATATCAACCATTCAGAGCCCTTCTAAGCATGGGGCTCTGTGGGATTGCCTAGGTTACACACCCATGAGGGAGGCTGGTGTTGGTTCTAACCTTGGGCTTTCTCTTGAAACCAGACAGGTGTGTGCTTCATGATAATCCTAGGGAAAGCACTTTACAAACAGCCAAGTGCTGGACTTGAAGACCGAAAATCTTCCCAAAGCCCAGCGTCTTCCACTTCCTGACATCTGTTGGGCTCAATTGGACTTTTCTAATTAGTTTGCTTACTGCACAGCACTCTCTCCTTATCCCCCTCTTAAGACCTCTCACCCAGTGTGCATCCCCCTTTCACTTGGCAATGGGCCAGGATGACCTAAAATGATTAGAATCAAGGGAGACCATCCATTCCTTAGGATTCAGATCCACAGTTCTCACACTTCTGCCCTCGGTCTAGAGAAGTCTTGCTTATGGGGCAGCCTAGGAAATCCCAGCGTTCCCTAGCAACAAGGCCGAACCAGAGCTGTTGCTAGGGAAACCCTGGGATTTCCATAGCTACCAAGAGCGCAGTGAGCATCTCTGCTTCCACAGCTGAATATATCTGGTGTCAGCAGAAGAGGGGGAAGGGAAGCTAATGTTCTGCTGCCAAGAGAGGCAGGGCTGGGTCCTCTGAATTTCATTATCTGCACAAAAGGAGGTGAACAGGTCACAAAGGGCAGGACCTCCTCAAGGCTGACAAGTGGATGGTCTCTCCTAATACAAATAGACCTCTGAGAAATGGCTGGTCAACTTTTGTGTAGAGTTGTGCTGTCTGCTGAGCTTCCACAATGCCTAGTGCCCCTGGCACAGAAATCACCATACTATGTTGTATCTACACATTTGTGTGCCCTCCTAATCCCAGCATCTGAGATCTTTCCAAGGCTGTGTCATGGGCTGCTGTGTCCCCAGTGGCCAACATAGGGCAGGGTTTCCTAACCTCCTTGCTCACCTGGGGAAATCTGTGGGGCTTTTCTCAGAATGTTTTTGAATGCAGGAAACAAAATAGGTAGGATTACAAAGTAAAGCAATTTTATTGAAATACAGTTATTAAAACACCTTTTAAATCACAGTCATGATATTATAAAATATATATGCATCTTCACTGATGCATTAAATAATAAGATTGAATGGCAGGTCTAATAATTACTGTAATTTGAAAGTAATGACAAGTGTAAAGGATATTTGAAGAGACCTGCTGCCACAGTAACATGATATGAAAATATCAGGGATTTCTCTGGGTGACAAAGTCAGAGGTACTGCTAATTTTCCTGTGGTTGGTTGCCTGCATTCATTATCCATAATGCTAAATTTCAGTGAGAAGTTAGTAAAAATAAAGAACATTCTTCCTCCTTCTAAGTTCTATGTAGGTTGTGGGCTCTGTGTTTGGACACTGCACACTCTATGAATGAATGGGAAATAAATGAATGAATGAGTGAATGAATGATGAAAGAACAGGAGCTGAATAAATTGCCCAGGTTCCTTGAGCAAGTTAGTACCTCATCAAGAGGAGGGGCCTTGTTCAGTCAGCCTATTCCTTGTCGCTTCTTTCTTTAAGAACTGAGGAATTTCAAAAAGTGGTCTTGTAACAAGTGGGTATCTATATGCAAAAGAATGAAATTGGACCTTCATCTTACACCATATACAAAAATTAACTCAAAATGGATCAAAGACCTAAACATATATGCTTAAAGCATAAAAGCTTTTGAAGAAAACATAGGGGAGAAACTTCATGATATTGTACCAAAAGCACAGGCAACAAAAGGACAAGTAGATAAGTTGGACCACATCAAGATTAAAAACTTCTGTGCATCAAAGGACACAACCAACAGAGTGAAAAGACAACTCATTGAATGGGAGAGAACATATTTGCAAATCATATATCTGATTAGGGGTTAATATTCAGAATATATAAAGAACTTTTACAACCAAACAACAACAAAACAAACAACCTGGTTAAAAAATGGGCAAAGGACTTGAATAGACTTTTCTCCAAGGCAGATATAGAAATGGCCAATAAACATGAAAAAGTGCTCCGAATGACTAATGATTAGGGAAATGCAAGTCAAAACCACAATGAATACGACCTCACACCCATTAGGATGGCTTCTATAAAAAAATAAACAGAAAATAACAAGTGTTGGTGATAATGTGGAGAACTATCATATTGATCCAGCCATTACACGTCAATTATATACCCCAAAGATTTGAAAGTAGGGTCTTGAAGAGATATTTGCCCACCCGTATTCTTAGCACTATTCACAATAGCCAAGAGGTGAGAACAAACCAAATGTCCATTGATGGATGAATGGATAAACAAAACGTGATATATACATATACAATGGAATATTATTCAGTCTCAAAAAAGAAGGGAATTCTGACACATGCTACAACATGAGGACATTATGATAAGTGAAATAAATCAGTCATAGGAAGACAAATACTCTATGATTCCACTTACATGAGGTCCTTAGAGGAGTCCAATTTATTTACTTATTTATTTTTAAAGAATTCTTTTTTTATATTTTATTTTATTATGTTATGTTAATCACCATACAATACATCATTAGTTTTTGATGTGTTCCACGATTCATTGTTTGCGTATAACACCCAGTGCTCCATGCAGAACGTGTCCTCCTTAATACCCATCACCAGGCTAACCCATCCCCCCACCCCCTCCCCTCTAGAACCCTCAGATTGTTTCTCTTTGGGATTCCCTCCTTGGCTAGACTGCAGGAGGAAGTGGCAGGGGCAGTACTTCTCTCTGCTAAACTGGCTTCACTCTCAGGTAAAAGCTCCCTCTTTCTAGGACTTTTGTGTCATGTATCTTCCCAGGCTCCACTGCCAGAAACCCTGCTTCCTACTTCCAGCACTGCAGCCTCAAATCATGAGGCAAATTGTGCATTCTATGGACACAATCTGCCAAATTTGGTGATTTTGATTTCCAACCATCAACATTGTCACATTCTGCAGAGTTATCCAATGAGGAAAAGACTGCAAACTAGCCACTGTATTTAGCAACACAGAGAAAGTAGAGACTGAAGTTACATTCATTCATTTATTCAGTTAAATGTATTGGACATCTACTATGTTACATGTACTGTGTTAAGGGAAACAGAAAATAAAGAACAACAACAACAACAACAAAACCAGGAAGGATCCAGGTTTCAAAGAAAAGAGAAAGTCCAGGGCCAAACCTGTGTCCCTTCTGCCTTCTCAATTCCACCAGAAGCTCTGGTGGCCGTGAACTCTACCAACAGGCCCATATGACCCAATCTACAAACCTTCTTACTGGTAGGCTTGGCCAGGTGGCAGGACCCTAGGAGATCATGGGGGCCAGCAGGCTGAGACAGGAGCTGGGTGGAGGGATGTTCTCCTACCTCTTGTTACCGGCAGGAGTGTGGGTAGGATTTGAGGCAGCTTCAGAGATCAGACCCATAGCCTGGCCTTTTTATCACAGATAACTGCAGAGCATGCCGCTGTGTCCAGGGATCTTGACCTTGGGCTGGGGTGGCATAGGCTTTGCCCAGGGAGAAACCACTGCTTCCTGCTTTCCTTCTGTTTCCATTTATTGTAATTATTGTTATAGTTGGGCTTATTTCTACTATCTTATTTTGTGCTTTCTGTTTTATGCTTCTTTCTTCTCTTTCCCTGCCATGCAATACATTAATCAAGTTTTGTTTTGTTTTGTTTTGTTTTTAGATTGAAGTCTTTTCTCTTTTACTGGTTTGGAAGTTATATATTCTATTTAGAATACCTTTGAGTATTCTATATGCACAATTGACTAAATGGGTCTAAAATTAACCACTGTATCTACAGTCCTCTCAAACTGCACAATGATCTTAGAACATTTTAATTTTTGCTGCCCTTTTGCATCTTATATGTTATTATTGTCCAGTTATTTTTCCTTGTTTCTATTCTCAAATTTAGCATTTTCTTAATCATCATCATTATCATCTTCACTGTCCCTATTGTTTTATATAGAGAGAATAAATTATATACAAATATATTTTATATAATTTATAATAAGAATGAGGTGTGTAAGCTTATAAATATAATTTATAATATATTATAACTGTAATTTATATCAATATAAATTTATAAATATACAAACACCTTTGGCGAACCTATCATCACTGCTGTGTGAGGAACTTCAGGTGGTGGCAGGAGTGAAAAGCTGCCCCCGCCTGTCTTCCCTGGACTTGGAAGTGCACAGTGGTGGCAGATATGGTAAAGGAAGAACATACTTTGTGTTCCAGGCTAAGCATAGGTGAGGGACTTGCTTGGGAGCTCCTGTGCTACCACAGTCTGGAAATTCCAGAGATCCCTGGGTGAAGCTTTGATGTTACGGACAAGTTTATATTACCTGTTAGAGGCCAGTTAAGGGCATGGACTCAATGTAACATATCTCTGTGGTCAGATTCTGTATGTCTTGAAATATTTACCAAAAATTATATGTTATGTATAACCCACGTCCATCACCTCACAAAAAAAAAAAAAATTAGCCCCAGAAATGGGCAGTGGCCTGACTAGAATCATACCAGAAATTCAGGGCTTTAACCCAGTTTTGCAGCCTTTTACCTCCATGCTCTTTCCACTACAACATGCCATTTTTCTCCAGTCATTTGTAGCTTCCAATTCTGCTTTGCCTCCAATGTTCTGTATCTCTGTTATTGACATCACCAACCACCGAATGGCCCAAATCAGAAATCTGAGACTTCATCCATGACACATCCCTCTCTTCAGTCTCCACACCCTGTCTATTTCTAGGTCTTAGAACTTCCTCAAATCAATTCACTTCTCTCTACCTCCAATACCCTCACCCCAGTCAATGAACAAATATTTATTGAGGACTTACTCTTTTGAGGCACCATTCTGGATATTAGGACCAGCAAGTAAATAAGACAAAATCCCTGTCCTCAAGGATCTTACATTCTGGGGTGTGTTTCTGTGTGTGTGTGTGTGTTTGTGTGTGCATGAGAGACATAGAGGTACACAGAGAGAGAGACATACACACACAGGCAGAGGAGTGATGGATAACTAACAGGTAAATAAATACATGACTAAAAACATTGAATTGCACAGTTAAATGGATGATTATATGACATGTGAACTACATCTAATTAAGGCTGTTTGAAAATGTATATGGATCATTTGTGCTTCTTTTTCTGTGAAACTTATTTATTTTGCCCTTTTTATAGTGCATTGTTTTTTGCTTGTTAGTTTGTAGGAATTCCTTGTATATTCTGAATATCATTCCTTTGTCAAATATATTTGTTTTAAATATATTTCTATAAGTGGGGCGCCTGGGTGGCTCAGTTGGTTGAGTGTCTGACTCTTGATTTCTGCTCAGGTCATGATCTCAGGGTTGTGAGATCGAGCCCCGTGTTGGGCTCTACTGTGCACTGGGCGTGGAGCCTGCTTAGGATTCTCTCTCTTCCTCTGCCCCTCCCCACCCCCGCTCTCTCTCTCTCTCTCAAATATATATACATACATACATGTATATATATATAAAATAAATGTGAAATATACATACAGAAAACTGCATATACATACAGTTTGGTAGTGATTATGAAGCTAATACCCATATAATCACCATACAAGTCTAGATATAGAATATCACCAGCAATGCAGAAGTCCCCCCACAATGTGAATCATAACCAACTGCCTCCACACTAAAGACGGGGTTATGATAATCATTTCTTTTTTTCTTTCAGTTTTACCAACTTCCAATACATTTATAAACAATATTGTTTAATTTCAACTGAA
Organism: Mirounga leonina; assembly: GCF_011800145.1. Lineage (NCBI taxonomy): Eukaryota > Metazoa > Chordata > Mammalia > Carnivora > Phocidae > Mirounga > Mirounga leonina. Next base: position 2,503,989 of record NW_023270210.1, read on the forward strand.
TTTTAAACATTTTATTCACTTCTAATTTCAAAAATAACTTGCATATGTTAAGTTCACAGTTATATGAGTTTTGACAAGTGCATATGCTCATGTGTCCACCACCAAAATTAAGACATAGAACTTTTCCATGACCTCAGAAATTCCCTCCATTCCATTTCCCATTCAATTTTCCCTCATCCAAGGCAACTGCTATTCTGATTTCCATCACTATTTTTAGTTTTGCATGTTCTCAAACTTTATATAATTGGAATCATATAGTATGTACTCCTGTGTCAGAATCCTGTCCTTCAATGTAATGTTTTTAAGACTCACTCATTGTGTTGCATGTATCAGTACTATATTCATTTTTATTGCTAAATTCCATTGTAAGGATATATCAAAATTTGTTTAACTATTTACCTGCTAAAAGACATTTGGATTGTTCCCATTTAGTGCTGTTATGACTCTGTTATGAACATTTCTAAATATTCTTACTCACATACTTCTTTAGACATATGGCCTCAGTTATTTTGGAGAAAATATCCAGAAATAGAATTTCTGGAACATAGCTTGGTGTGTGTATAACCATTTAAAAACTGCCTGTTTGGTAGGAGTCTCAATAGATTTGTATGCAGGAAGATTATTGGAAATACATTCAGGGAGGGAGTTAATACACCTGGGAAGGAGTAAAGAAAGTAGGGAGGGAGAAGTAGCAGAGGGAGAGTTGAGTTGTGACTCAGTCACAATACAAACTATCCAATCCCTTGAGGAACCCTGGAGCTGGCAAAAAAGCCTTCTTTATATATCTGCACTGACGAGTCGTTGGATATAGTTTTCTCCTGGGGAGACTACATAACCTTTGGTTACATTAAATCCTCCATCTATTTAGGGTGCATAATTTGATGGTTTGAGACACATACACATTATAAAATATTCATCAAGCTAATTAATATATCCTTTGCCTCACATAATTACCATTTTGTTTCCTGTGGTAAGAACATTTAAATGTACCCTTTTAGCAAATTCCAAGTATACAATACAATATTGTTAATGATATAGTCACATTGCTGTACATTATATCTCCAGAATTTATTTATCTTGCATAACTGAAATAAAACATCTAAGATTCTACTTTATGAAATGAGAAAAAAAAAAAGCAAATTAAAACCAATGTAAACTGGAAAACAGAAAAAAAAAACAGTAGAAAAAAGCAATGACACTAAAAACTGGGTCTTTAAAAAGATCAATAAACTTCTAACCAAAACTCTTAGAACAAAATGAGAGAAGACACACATTATCAATATCAGCAATGAGATAAGTAATGTAATCACAGACCCTATAGCTATTAAAAAGAATATTATGAACAAGCTTATGTCAATAAATTCAGCAACTTACAAGAAATGGGCAAATTTCTTATAAGACAAACTACGAAGAAGGTAGTAAATAATATGAACAGTCCTGTACTTATTAAAGAAATTGAATTACTGGTTAAAATCTCCCCACCAATAAAGCTTTAGGGTTAGATGGCCTCACAGGTGAATCCTACCAAATTTTTAAGGAAAGAATAATGTAATTCCACACAAACTTTCCCAGGAAATTGAAGATGAGCAAATACATCCCAACTTACTTTTTTTAAATTTTATTTTATTATGTTATGTTAATCACCATACATTACATCATTAGTCTTTGATGTAGTATTCCATGATTCATTGTTTACCTATAACACCCAGTGCTTCATTCAATACGTGCCCTCCTTAATACTCATCACCAGGCTAACCCATTCCCCCACCCCCTCCCCTCTAGAACCCTCAGTTTGTTTCTCAGAGTCCATAGTCTCTCATGGTTTGTCTCCCCCTCCGATTTACCCCCCTTCATTTTTCCCTTCCTACTGTCTTTTTTTTTTTTTATAACGTATAATGTATTCTTTGTTTCAGAGGTACAGGTCAGTGATTCATCAGTCTTACACAATTCACAGCACTCACCATAGCACATACCCTCCCCAATGTCTATCTCTCAGCCACCACATCCCTCCTACTCCCCACCACTCCAGCAACCCTCAGTTTGTTTCCTGAGATTAAGAATTCCTCATATCAGTGAGATCATATGATACATGTCTTTCTCTGATTGACTTATTTCATTCAGCATAATACCCTCTAGTTCCATCCATGTCATTGCAAATGGCAAGATTTCATTTTTTTTGATGGCTGCATAATATTCCATTGTATATATATACCACCTCTTCTTTATCCATTCATCTGTTGATGGACATCCTGGCTCTTTCCATAGTTTGGCTATTGTGGACATTGCTGCTATAAATACCGGGGTGCACGTATCCCTTTGGATCACTATATTTGTATCTTTGCGGTAAATACCCAGTAGTGCAATTGCTGGGTCGCAGGGTAGCTCTATTTTCAACTTTCTGAGGAACCTCCATACGGTTTTCCAGAGTGGCTGCACCAACTTGCATTCCCACCAACAGGGTAGGAGGGTTCCCCTTTCTCCACATCCTTGCCAACATCTGTTGTTTCCTGACTTGTTAATTTTAGCCATTCTGACTGGTGTGAGGTGATATCTCATTGAGGTTTTGATTTGGATTTCCCTGATGCTGAGTGATGTTGAACACTTTTTCATGTGTCTGTTGGCCATTTGGATGTCTTCTTTGCAGAAATGTCTGTTCATGTCTTCTGCCCATTTCTTGATTGGATTCTTTGTTCTTTGGGTGTTGAGTTTGATAAGTTCTCTATAGATTTTGGATACTAGCCCTTTATCTGATATGTCATTTGCAAATATCTTCTCCCATTCTGTCGGTTGTCTTTTGGTTTTGTTGACTGTTTCCTTTCCTGTGCAAAAGCTTTTTATCTTGATGAAGTCCCAGTAGTTCATTTTTGCCTTCACCTTTGGTGATGTTTCTAGGAAGAAGTTGCTGCGGCTGAGGTCGAAGAGATTGCTGCCTGTGTTCTCCTCTAGGATTTTGATGGACTCCTGTCTCACATTGAGGTCTTTCATCCATTTTGAGTCTATTTTTGTGTGTGGTGTAAGGAAATGGTCCAGTTTCATTCTTCTGCATGTGGCTGTCCAATTTTCCCAACACCATTTGTTGAAGAGACTGTCTTTTTTCCATTGGACATTCTTTTCTGTTTTGTCGAAGATGAGTTGACCCTTAGAGTTGAGGGTCCATTTCTGGGCTCTCTATTCTGTTCCATTGATCGATGTGTCTGTTTTTGTGCCAGTACCATACTGTCTTGATGATGACAGCTTTGTAATAGAGCTTGAAGTCCGGAATTGTGATGCCGCCAGCTTTGCTTTTCTTTTTCTACATTCCTCTGTCTATTCGGGGTCTTTTCTGGTTCCATACAAATTTTAGGATTATTTGTTCCATTTCTTTGAAAGAAGTGGATGGTATTTTGATGGGGATTGCATTGAATGTGTAGATTGCTCTAGGTAGCATTGACATCTTCACAGCATTTGTTCTTCCAATCCATGAGCAAGGAATGTTTTTCCATTTCTTTGTGTCTTCCTCAAGTTCTTTCATGAGTATTTTATAGTTTTTATAGATACTACTGCACACCTATTAGAATAGTCAAAATCAAAAACACTGACAACACCAAGTGCTGTTGAGAATGTGAAGCAACAGGAACTCGCATTCATTCTTAGTGGGAATGCAAGATAGTAGATCCGCTTTGGAATGCAGTTAGAGGTCTCTTACAAAACTATGCTCTTAACCATACAATACAGCATTTGCACTCTTTGGCATTTACCCAAAGGAGTTGAAAACATGTCCATACAAATACCTGCACATGAATGTTTATAGGAGCTTTATTAATAATTGCCAAAACTTGGAAGCAACCAAGGTGTACTTCAGTAGGTGAATGGATAAACAAACTTGGGTACATCCAGACAATGGTACACCAAAATTTAACACTGAAAATAAATAAGCTATTGAGCCATGAAAAGAACTTCAATGCATATCGCTAAGTGAAAGAAGTCAATATGAAAAGGCTACATAGTGTATGATTCTAATTATATGATGTTCTGGAAAAGGTAAAACTATGGAGACCATAAAAGGGTCAGTTGTTGCCAGGGGTTAGTGGAAAGAAAGCATGAATAAGCAGAGCACAGAATGTTTTTAGGGCAGTGAAACTACTCTGCATGATATTATAATGGTGGATACATGTGATTATACATTTGTCCAAACCCATAGAATGTACAACACCAAGAGTCAACTGTAATGTAAGTTATGGATTTTGGGTGATAATGATGTGTCAATGTAGGTCAATCAATTGTAACAAATGTACCACTCTGGTAGGGGACATTGGTAAAGCAGAAGACTATCCATGTGTCAGGGCAGGAAGTATATGGGAAATCTCTGTACCTTCCTCTCAGTTTTGCTGTGAATTTAAAACTGCTCTGAAAAACAAATTCTATTTAAAAAAATAAATGTCAGACTTAAGCCCTAACATTTCCATAATTACATTAGACCAAATGGTCTAAATACATCAATTAAATGACAAATAGTGAAAGAGTAGATTTAAAAAATGACCCAACTATATGGTATGTATAAGGAACTCATTGCAAATATAATGATATAAGTAAATTGAAAGTAAACAGGAATATCACTGTACTTTTATTTGTAATAGTAAAAAAATTGCAAACAACCAAAATGTCCTTTACTAAAGAAATGGTTAAAGAGACTGTGCTTCTTACATATCATGGACTACTATTCAGCAATAAAAATGAGCAAATTCTTGATATATGCAACAATTTGTATGACCTAAAGGGTATTATTCATAATGAAAACATCCAATCTCCAAAGGTCTCATACTGTATAATTCCATGATAAACTTTCTTGAAATAATAAAGCTATAGAAATGGAGAACAGACAGTTGGTTTTCAGGGGCTAGGAATTGTGAGGGGAGAGGGATGAGTATGATTATGGAGAGATTGAGGTAGCACAAGGGAAGTCTTTGTAATGATGGAATAATTCTGTATCATGATTGTGGTGGTGGATGCACAAATCTATAGTTGTGCTATATTGATAGAACTATACTAATACATTGTATCGGTGTCAGATTCTTAGCTTTGATATGGTGCTATAGTAACCCCTGGGTGAAACTGGGTAAAGGGTACACAGGACCTCTCTGTACTATCTTTGCAGCTTCCTTCAATCTATAATTACCTCAAAATAAAAAAAATTAAAAAGTGAATGCAGACTTCAATTTTTTTACAACATACATTTTCTTAATATTCTGAATACCTTCGTCATGAAAATAACTAAAGTGTCAAGTAAGTAAATCAAAGCTTCTTTTGAGGGAAGGGGAGGTGGGGGGATGGGTTAGCCTGGTGATGGGTATTAAGGGGGGCACGTATTGCATAGAGCACTGGGTGTTATACACAAACAATGAATCATGGAACACTACATCAAAAACAGATGTACAGTATGGTGACTAACATAACATAATTAAAAAAATAAAAATAAATAGATAAAGGATAATATTTTATAAGTAAAAAATAAAAGAAAAAAGAATTATTTATTTTGGGGGGAAAGAGGGGTGGAAGGGGCAGAGGGAGAATGAGAGAAATAATTCTCAAGCAGACTCCCTGCTGAGCATGGAGCCCAATGCGGGGCTTGATCCCAGGACCCTGAGATCATGACCTGAGCCAAAATCAAGAGTCAGACGCTTAACCAACTGAGCCACCCAGGTGCCCCAGCAAATCAAAGCTTCTTAATGCATCACTTTTTGGCATTCAAGTATGGAATTGACAGAAGCCATAAATGAAATTGTAGTGGGAATCCTGGGAAGTGAGAGAGTTTCAAAGTCAGCTTTCATCCCTGGGATTTCTGGAAAATCTTGGAAGCCTGGAGCTTCCATTTTGATGGAAGTACATTGGATGGAAAGTACATAGGATTGAAGATAAAGTCTAGAGCCTGCTCAAAGTAGGAAGTCTAATGCGAGATTAATAGGAGGCTTAATAGAAAGTCCCCTGCTTAAAAAAAAAAAAAAAGTAAAAAAAAAAAAAAGAAAGTCCCCTGCTTAAGAACTCACTAAACTATCAGTAAAATGATAAACAGTAATAAGCCTGCCAGATAGATAGGATGGTAAGGAAATTTACCTGTTATTGCCTTGGCAATGGGTAGAGGAAAAAACTGTATCCTGAAAAATTATATTTTTAAATTCTATATTTTATAAGGCACTGGTACCCAGAGTATATAAAGAATTTGGGGCGCCTGGGTGGCTCAGTCTGTTAAGTGTCTGCCTTCGGCTCAGGTCATGATCCCAGGGTCCTGGGATCGAGCCCCACATTGGGCTCCCCACTCAGTGGAGAGCCTGTTTCTCCCTTTCCCTCTGTCCCTCCCCCTCTCATGCTCGTTCTCTCTCTCAAATAAATAAACAAAACAAAAAATGAAAAATATTAAAAAAAAGAATTCTTACAACTCAAAAATAAAAGGACAAACATCGCAATATAAAACATGGACAAAATATTTAAATAGATATTTCTCCAAAGAATATGTATGAATGACCAATAACTACATGAAAAGAAGCTCAAGATTGTTGATTATTAGTAAAATGCAAATCAAAACTACAGTTAGATACCACTTCACACCCATTAGGATAGGTAGAATCTAAAAGGCAGGTAATAACAATTGTTGGCAAGGGTGTGGAGAAATTGGGACACTCATGCCCTGCTGATGGGAATGTGTAAGGGTGCATCCACTGTGGAAAACGGTTTGGCAGTTGTTCAAAAAGGTAAACACTGAGTCATTCATTGTTTGACCCAACAATTCTACCCCTGGGTATATAATCAAGGGAAATGAAAATATATGTTCACACAAAAAGTTGAATGTGCATACTTCCAGTAGCATTACTTACAATACCCAGAAGTTGGAAACAACCTAAATGCTCATCAATGGATGAATAGGTAAACACTATGTGTGGCATATCCATACAATGGAATATTACTTGACCATACAAAATAAAGTAATGATACAGGCTATAACATGGATGAAGCTCTTGAAAACATGCTAAGTGAAAGAAGACAGACATGAAAGGCCACATATTGTATATTCCATTTATCTGGAAGGTCTGTAATAGGCAAACTTGTAGAAACAGAAAGTAGACTAGGTAAGTATCTATGGCTGGGGGATGGGATTGGGAGGAAATGGAGAGTGAATACTAATGGATACAGGGTTTCTTATTGGATTGATGGGAATGTTCTAAAGTTGACTGTGGTGATGGCTGCATAACTGTAAATGTACTAAAAACCACTGAATTGTACACTTTAAATGCATGAATTTTATGGTATGTGAATTGTATCTCAATAAAGCTGTTTTTTAAAAGGGCAAGTTGCAGCATAATATGAGCAATATGATGAGATTTATGTAAAGTAGTGGATGGTTGGGAGTATTAGAAACCTCTCATAAACAGCTGACATTTGTATTTACTGAATCCATTACTAATTTGAGTAAATGTTATATATCCCCACTGATAGCCTAATTCTATGTTAGCAGGTCTACCTTTCTCCCATGACAGCAAAGCATGCAGGAACCTTGGTGGCAGCACTAAGTCTCCATATACCCCCAGTGCAAAGGTGAAGAGACTGAGACCCAGAGAAGGGATTGCACTTGTAACTTATTAAGTCAGTGGTAGAGCAGTGACTAGAAAGTGAATTTCCTAACCCCTTGTCCAAGGCTTCTGTCACTGGATGGTTTTTCATTAACCTTCTTACTTTCTTCTGCTTCCCCTTCTTTTTGCCCACCAACAACCCCCCCCCAATAAGCCCTGTCAATTATTTGCTTCTTGAATTTATAAGTAATTTCTTTTCCTTCCCTCCCTTCTTTCCTCCCTTTTCTCCTTCCTCCTTATTTCCCTTTCTTCTTTCCTCCCCCCCCCCCTTCCTTCCTGTTTAAAAAAACAAGGTTTTTCTCAGGGAGTGATTTCAACCGGTTCTTTATAGTCTACTGTAATCAAGGCCTGACTCTCCCTTTAATCCTCATCATTCCTCAAAGTCTCAAGTTCATCCTCTGGGGTTTGCTTTACAAGCATCATAGGCAGTGAGGATTGCAGACTTGGCAGGAGATAGGGGAAAGTCAGGCAAGAATGGGAGTAGGAGAGGGTTAGGCAATTACTATTCCACACAGGTCTGAGGCTCTGCACCTTCTAACTGAGTGTCTTGGTTTCTTAATCTTATTTCCTCCTCTCTTCAGAGTTGAGTGTCTTTACATTCAAAGTGGGAAGTGTGCATTTAAATCATTCTGTCTGGTGCTTGGATCAAAGACCGCTATTTTTTTTCTCCTTAATAGTCTATCTTGTATTTGCAGTCTTTGTTTCTGATTATTTAGAGGGTGACTCATGTCTAGCTGTTGGACGAAGGGAGAGAAGAAACCTTCAGGGGCACATGATGTGGGTAGGGGGTGTGGAGAAACTCATCCATTAATGCCTGAAGTCTTGCTGCATTGCAGATAGTCCTACGAAGGCAAATGGGGCCTTAGGCAAGTGAGTGCCCTGCAGGATGATACTGCCCCAACAGTAATGTTTTCCCCAACTTGGGGGCGTGTGTTTTTTTTTAGAGAACCAGGTCTGGGCTAACTGTCCAGTTCTGGCTTTCCTGCTGTCTCTCTGATTTTCAGGGATCCTTACTTTCACCTTTGCAGCACCTTCAGAACGTTATTAAATCAGTTTTCTGTATTTGAAATACAATCACAGCAGAGACTATCAGCTCCCCTCTTACATACAAAGGGATTGCTTTTCATTTCCTTCCCTAATGTTTCTGTATGGTTGGTCTATTTCTGCAGCCTAGAGATCAGATCTACTCTTCCTTCCTCTTTTCTTTTACCACTTTTCTCTTCCCACTATTTTGCCTGGAAGCTGACTAAAGTGGAGGCTGTGGCTGCAGTGGGTCCAGAATGGGTAGGAATGGAATACCCCAGGACTTTGCCGTAGTCAAAGGGCAGGCCTAACTCTGCCTCCCCCCAACTTCTAGCAGCCTTCTTGGGCACCAGAGTTTAGCACACAGTGGGTACTGGACACAGCTGCACTAAGTCACCTCTCTGGTGCAAACAATGTATCGTGACTCTGACCTCCACCTCCTGGGGTCAAAGGGCTTAGGCTGAGTGAGCAGGTCTCTGTCTGGCCAGTCCATGGTCTTTTAAATTATTTATTTATTTATTTATTTATTTGAGAGAGAGAGCGAGAGTGAGCACACAAGCAGGCGGAGCAGCAGGCAGAGGGAGAAGCAGGATCCCCGTGGAGCAGGGAGTCCGATGTGGGACTCATACCAGGATCCTGGAATCATGACCTAAGCCAAAGGCAGATGCTTAACCAACTGAGCCACCCAGACGTCCCAGTCCATGGTCTTTTCAGAGGGTGAGGCACTTGGCATTGTGGCACCTGGAAGAACTGCTAGTAGTGAGTAGTGAGAACCTCTAGACAGCTTAGAAAGGCATGGAGCTCATTTGCTGAATTGGCACTCAGTGGACCTTTTCATATCAGATAGCCTGGGAGGCACTTAGGGAATATCACAAGGAAACTATAAGTTCAGCAAGGTTGCAGGATACAAGATAATACACAAAAATTAATTGTATTTACATAAAACTAAAATAAAAAAATTGGAAACCCAAAATTAAAAACTTACTTTCAATAGCTCCAAAAATGCAATACTCAGGTATAAATCTAATAAGATACGCACAGGATCTATACGCTGAAAACACAAAATGCTGATAAAAGAAATCAAGACTTAAATAGTAAGTACAGAGATATACTGTGTTCATGGACTGGTAGACTCAACATAGTGAAGATGTCAATTCTCACTAAATTGATCTATACATTCAAAACAATCCAACCAAAATTCCAGCAGGATGTTTTTGGATATAAACTAGCTGATTCAACAAGTTTATGGAAAGGCAAAGGAACTAGAATAGCTAAAACAACTATGAAAAAGTAGAATAAAGTCAGAAGAATCACACTACTTGATCTTAAGATAAAGCTATAATAATCAAGATGGTATGGTATTAGCTAAAGGATATACACATAGATCAGTAGAACTGATTAGAGTCCAGAAATAGACCCACACAAAGAGGACCCGTAGAGTTTTTTATGAAGGAGTAAGACAATTCAATTGAGAAATGTTGGTCTTTTCAATAAATGGTAATAGAACAATTAGACACCCATATTTTTAAAAAAAGAAACAACAAAAAGAAACAAAAAGAACCTCTACTTAAACCTCACACTTTATAGTACAAAATCAAGTTAAAATGTATCATCGATCTAAATGTTAAGTGAAAACTATAAAATTTTTAAAGAAAACATAGGAGAAAATCTCATGACCTGGAGTTAGACTTCCTCAAAATTAAAAAACTTTTGCTCTGAGAAAAACAGAATAAAAAGTCAAGCTACAGACTGTTAGAAAGTATTTGCAAATCATATATCCAACAAAAGACTTGTATCCAGAATACATAAAAGTTTTTCAAAACTCAAAAATTAGCAAACAAATGACCCATTTTTATTTTTTTTCATGGCTTTTGAATTGTCTTTTTAAAAAAATTCAATTAACCAACATACAGTACATCATTAGTTTCAGATGTAGAGTTCAATAATTCATCAGTTGCATATAACACCCAGTGCTCATCACGTCATGTGCTCTCCTTAATGCCCATCACCCAATTACCCCATCCCCCCCCACCTCCCCTCCAGCAACCCTTAGTTTGTTTCCTATAGTTAAGAGTCTCTCATGGTTTGTCTCTCTCTCTGATTTCTTTCCATTCTGTTTTTCCCTCCCTTCCCCTATGATCCTCTGCACTATTTCTTATATTCCACATATGAGTGAAACCATCTTATAATTATCTTTCTCTGATTGACTTATTTCACTTAGCATAATACCCTCCAGTTCCATCCACACTGATGTAAATGGTAGGTATTCATCCTTTCTGATGACTGAGTAATATTCCATTGTATATTTATATACCACATCTTCTTTATTCATTTGTCAATGGACATCTCGGCTTTTAAAAATGGGTAAATGATCTTGATAGACACATCACCAAAGTGGGCATATGGATGACAAATATGCGCATGGAAATTGTTCTACATCAATGAAGAGAAATGCAAATTAAAATTAAGATGAGGTAACACAACACACATTTGAGAGTGACTGAAATTTTAAAAATTACTGACATGACTAAATGTTAACAACGATGAAGAGCAACTTGAATTCTCATATATTACTGGTCAGAATGTAAAATGGTACAGCCTTTGTGGAAAATGATTTGGTCATTTCTTCTAAACATATAGACACTATATGACTCAGCAATACCACTCCTGGAAGAAATAAAAACCTATGTTCACACAAAAACATACCTGTGAATGTTTATAGCAGCTATTCATATTTGCCAAAGTCTGTTTGTTTTTACCCAAATGTCCTTCTATGGATGAATGAATAAACAAACTGTGGTATACCTGTACAATGGGTTACTACTCAGCAACAGAAAAGTAATAAATTATTGATACATACAACTTGGATGAGCCTCAAATGCAAATTTCCTGAGTGAAAGAAACCAGTCTCAATAAATTACATGCTCTGTTCTTCTATTTCTATAGCATTTTTGAAAAAGACAAGACTACAGTGATAGAAAACACATGAGTGGTTGTCAAGGTTAGGTATCCGGGGAAAGTATGACCATAAATGAATAGCATATGAGAGGTTTTTTTGGGGGGGGAGCGTGATGAAACAGTTTTGTATCTTGGTTGTGGGTACATGAATCCATATATCATTTTTAGCCATATATCAAAAGAAAAAATAATTTTACTGTTTGAAAATTAAAAAAAATAAGAAAAATAGAAAACTAGAGTGACTATATTAATACCAGAAAAAGTTGACTTTATAAGAAGGAAATTTACCATGGATAAAAAGGAACATCACATAATGATAAAAGAGTCAATTCACCAAGAAAATACAACAATCTTAAGGGTGTACACCTAAAAGCAGAGCTTCAAAATATAAGAAACAGAATCTGATTGAGCTGAAAGAAGAAATAGTCACATCAACAATTACATTTGGAGACTCAACACTCCTCTCTGAGTAAATGACAGAAATAAACAAAACATCTTTGCAGTGTTCTGGGGAAGCAGAAGCAATAGGTGTAAATAAAATGAGCCAAGTTCCATACTCTTGTTGAGGGTGCTTGAATGTGATCTGAGGATATGTTTAAAAGAAGGAAGCATGGACAAGAAGGTAAAGAAGGCCCACTGTGTTTCTTGGAGTGGAGAGCTACTAGGTAAAGCACTAGTAAGGGCCTCTTTTCAAATGAGAATTTAAGGCAGGTTTGGAAAGAAGGTTTGGTGAGTTAGAGGGAGGGCAGCTAATTCCGTGCTGAGAATAGAGAATAGTCAAGTGGGTAGAAAGATAATGTGTGCCAATGTGTGTCTGGATTGGAGTGGGAGTAGGGGGGCAGTGGCCAATGAGGAGTTTGGAAAATAAATGGGATGATAAGTTATGCTGAGAGCATAGAGGTTAGGGCACCATTTGCTGTTGGCAGCGCTGGAAACCCAGAGAGCAAAAGTACCGTCAGTGCATTGGGCGCATTGGAGTCCACACAGATAGGTGTCTGTGCAGGAGCATGAGGGAGTCCATGTCTGAAGAAGGGTCTTCTAGCACACAGCTTTCCCATCTGTGAGCAGGAGGACCCCAGCATTCTGTGTCTGGGTGGCAGGGTCCACTTCTTTGAGGGCTTAGGAAGGACTTTAGGATTATTGTCCTCACTTTAACCGTTCAACAAGAGTGCTCTACCTTGCTCATGTTCATGAGTGGATTTCTGTGAAAGGGATTCTTCTGTGGAAGGAAATAAGAGGTCCTACACCTAAAATTTTGATGACCACTGTCCACTAGATAAATGACACACCATGGAATCCCAGCCTCTAGATACCTGAGTTGAAGGGTGCTTCCAGGCCCCTTATCTGTTTATTATGAGCAACTTTTGTTACTGAAGAGCTGCCAACTGCCTAAAACTCACACACTAGACTTGAAAAGATAGTGTCTGGATATTGGGGGAGGCGGAGAGTAAGCTCAGTTTTGCCAAAGGCTGTCAAGAGTAAATTCCTTAAAAGTGATCTGACACAGCAGATGTGAAATTGAAAGGTCATTATTGTAAAACTATACATAGGAGCCACAAATACACAGAATATATATTTTATAAAAATTTTCTGTAATTGATTTTCTGGTTGAATATTTTCTCCCATCAAAGTCTTTCCTAAATTTAATATGTGCCTTTAGTTTCCAACTGTGTTTGCTGGAGAGAAGATAGCCTACTATAGCATGTAGGCCACTATCCATGCAACACTTTTTTAAACCTAAACCTAAGGTCTCAAATTACCCCTACGGATGCAACCTAAAAATGCCCAGCCCAAGCTCCTCTCCTGTTAGACCCATGTTTCCTACTACCCACTGGACAGCCCCACCTGGACAGCTGGCAGAAGCTCACTGCTTACATGGCTCACACTGACTGCATCCTCCACACCTTTGCTCATTAACTCACTACCACTTCTTCATCCCTGATACTCAATCTCAGATGAGAGGAAAAGCTTCTGCCAATTGAGAAATCTCAGAATTCAGGGTCATCATAGACTCTACCTGCTATCTCAAAGTTCCTCACTTCCAAAAACTCTTTTACATCACATCTCTCACCATCCTCCCAGTCAGGCTGAATTAAGTGCTTTGTCATGTTATTTTGTTTTGTTTACTTGATATTCTTTCTCAGCATATGTTCAATAAATGTTTGCTGGATGAATCAAGTTGCTGGAGGGTGCCATTCCCTGATTCAAAATGTGGAGCCTGCCCCCTGCCTGGGCCTTCCACCTCCATGGATGAAACCCACAGTTCTCCAACTGCTCATGTAACTTCAGAATTCCTATGGGAAACTATTATTGAGGGTGCCACCATGGACATCTCCTCCCCAGGTCCAAACACCATCTTGGAGGTGGGGATGCTCTCAACAGGATGGTCCATGGTGCTTCCTTCCTAGGAAACATGGTCTATCAGGAGATTTCCCCAGCCCATTTATGCTCCTTGTCCTGCACTGGAGCCCACACTTTCTCATCAGTTGAATAAGAACAAGCCATCTCCACAGGTTTTCCACCCACCCTGCAAACTGGTGGCAACACAGGCCAGCCATCATAGCCACAGGACAGGACACTCGCCCCTGCTATGCCATGACCTCAGGAGCCCTGGAAGGCAGTCTGAGCCGTGGACACCATTTGGACAGCTTTCAAGCATGTTCATGCCCAGCCCTTTATCTGCAGAGTCTGAGGTGATTGGCCCCAGGGCTTTCTCCTTCCAATTTCACCCTCCCAGCAGCTAGCCACACGCTCCCTTCCACTGCTCCTGGGTATTCCTGGCCTATCTCAGCTGTCCTTCCTCGGTCACCAACCCCTCACTCACATAGCCTCACCCTCTATGTGGGGTTCCACTGCACCCAGGGGGAAAGCCCCCTGCCTCCAGCAGGCATCATGACAGCTCCCAGCCCTGGGACCCTGGCAAGGATACCCTGGACCGCTAGAGTAGTCAAGAGATGTCGCTCACCTGAATTCAGGGGCAGGGAGCCAAGTGTACTCTTCCTGACAGAGGTAGGGGGACTCTACAGTAGTGGGGTGTCTGGCATGCTGCTGATCCATTCATCCAACAGACCTGCCCTGTCAGACCACCCCACAACTTCCAGCTGGTGATAATGATTCAGAGACTTCCCCAGCCCACCCACGTTCTTTCTCCTGAATCCCTCCGCCTCTCCACCTTCTCTCCTTTTGGTCCCTTTCCCCCTAAGCTGAACTCTAGATTCAGAGCCCTGACTGCCACCCTGCCTGGGGCTCTCTGGACTTGGTTTTGTACTCATTTTCTCTCATGGACTCTGGCCATCACTTTCCCCAGGATGCTCTCAGTGCCCCTCACTAGCGGAGGGTGTCCTGGCTGGTGTCCTCCCCTAGCTGCTGGTCATTCTGGCCAAATCTATCTTTGTCAAAGTAGAGGGGGAAATGTCTTGTTGAAATTGTTGATATTGCAGAATCTTAAATCATTTCCAATTTTTATGAGAATGCAAACTGGTATAGCACTTGTGGAATAAAATTTCAGACGCATTTATGAAATGTTAAACAATTCACACCCTCTCCACTCTAACCCAATGTCTATGTTAGTATGTATATCTTACTAGAAAACATTCATATCTACCCAAGGATTCATATTCAAAGATGTTGTTTTCATTTTATTAATCATACGATAAAGGGAAAACAACTTGTTTCCACCCGGAAAAAACTCTTTATGTGATTAATTATGGTATATACAAACTTTAACATTCCAGGGAATAGTTTCAAAAGTGAGGTAGATCTATATGTGCTGTCATGGGAAGATCCTGCACCCATTTTATTAAGTGACAAAAGCTAGTGGCAGATCAATATGCACAGTATTACGGGTTAGGTTGAATAAAAACAATATATTCGTAGAGCATATCTATGAAAAAGCCATAGTCACCTTTAGAATAACACACACTAGGGGCGCCTGGGTGGCTCAGCTGGTTAAGCGTCTGACTCTTGATTTTGGTTCAAGTCATGATCTCAGGGTCCTGAGACCGAGCTCCGAGTCGGGCTCTGTGCTGAGCATGGAGCCTGCTTGAGAGTGTCTCTCTCTCTCTCTCTCCCTTTGCCCCTCCTTCCACTCACACACTCTTTCTCTCTCTCAAAGAAAAAAAATGTTTTCAATTAAAAAAATAAAAATAACACACACTAGATTGTTAGCCATGATGACTTCTGAGGAGGAGGCTGAATTGTGGAGGAACTTTGAAAAGGGGATATTATGACTCATCTGTATTTTTAGAAGTTTTTTGCAATAGGAAGATGTGTACTACTACCTTCTTAAGTAAAATTTCTAGATAAGCCTAACAGCAAAAAAAGCGGCTGCATGAAAGTAACTGCTAACTGATGCAACAAACTTTGACATTTGAAGGGCTAACACAACAGAAGTGCATTTTTGTGCACACAAATTCTGATACGGTTTGGCAGGGGCCCCCTGCTTTTCCTAGACCCTGGGTCCAGGTTGCTTTCATCTTGTGGCTCCCCTATCTCAACACGGGGTCACCGTGTTTGCTGGTGAATCAAGGGAGACAGCATGGAACGGACATACTGGCTCGCAAATGCCTGGATGTGAGAAACAATGCTTCTGCTCACATCTCCATGGCAAAGGGTCATCACACAACCCTCCCTAACTAAAGGGGACTGGCAAGGTGATGTCCCCTGTATCCTGGAAGGAAAGCAAGATGCACTATGGATGAACACTAAAGTTTCTCCCATGTATTGTTACACAGTAGGGGCTTAACCAAATGCAACTATTATAATTTGTTATGATGACTGACTTTATTGCTGGGAGGAGTTTCTTTTTTTTTAAGATTTTATTTATTTAATTGTCAGTGAGAGAGAGAGAAAGAGATTGCACAAGCAGGGGGAGCAGCGGCAGAGGGAGAAGCAGGCTCCCCACTGAGCAGGGAGCCTGATGTGGGACTCGAGCCCAGGACCCTGGGATCATGACCTGAGCCAAAGGCAGACACTTAACCAACTGAGCCACCCAGGCACTCCAGGGGAGGAGTTTTTGAGGTCAGTTTGCCTTGGAGTTCTCTGAACTTTTCAAGCATCTCCTGTGTGACAGATACTTTCAAATACAGGCTGACATCTAATTTTCAAACGATTCTGTAATCTCAGCAAGGAGGATTCACTTTCTTCATTTAATGACCAGAGGATTACTACAGAGAGTAAGGTTCTATGTTGGGGGAGAGAAGGTGATTCCTAGCTGTTCCATGGGGACCAGTGATGAGCTCGTTAGCAGGCCAGGTTCAAGAGTTAGACAGAAGAGTACACAGGGGAATATCAGGGAAAGGCTGCTGTAATTTGGGAAAGTGCTAGGTCTGGAAAAAATGCCAGTGCCTGGGCAGTCAGTTCTCAAAGAACTCTGAGGCTCAGGCAGAAGAACTCTAGGTTAATAAAGCCCACAGACAGTACCCAAAACCTGTTTGATTCTCATTGTCACCTTCCTTCCTTAGCAACAGGTTTTAGTACCTTAGCCACAGCATCCTTCTTTTTGTCACCTGGAAGACACCGTGCTGTCCTCAGGAATGATGTAGGACGCAGAAGGTTGGCCACAGGCCACAGTGGGTGGGAACAGCGTAGACTCTACATGAATTCAGACCCGGGTTCTAGTCTCTGCCCTGTCACTCACTAGCCATGTGATCCTGGGAAAATGACCAAGTCCTAGGAGCCTCAGGTTCTTTCTGAAGTGAGTGAGTTTGATAAGCCCCGTCTTGCAGGACTGCAGGAATGCATGTGATATATGGAAAGCACCTTGCACAGTGCCTGGCATATATTGGAACTTTGATGAATGGCAGTGATTTCAAATGTTGTTTTGATCCCAGAGCCTTCCACTCTCTCCTCTGGGGTATTTTTTGTTACCCAGGTCATGTTAGAGAATGTGCAGCTCAATAGGACATGGAATAGCTAATCAGCCAAAGAGGGCGCTTCATAAGTAAAACTCAACCCATTTTCTAAATCAGAGGATATATGTGAGATATATGAGAATATGTGTGGAATTCAGGCGTGAGGGATTTGTCCCAGCTGGACACAATACAAAGCTCCTAGAATGTGAGTCAAAGACCAGCTCCTACCCTCCCTCCCAGCTGCTCTTCCACCAAACCACTCCTTTCACTCATTTCTCCCCCCACCAAAACCTAGACCTTGTTTACTTATAGCTGTCCAAATTACACTCCAGATAATCAAACTAAAATGACTTTTCAATGCAGTCAGGGTTCTGGCTTTGCATGGTCAGGACAAGAGTGTCAGTCTAGAGTCTTCTGGGCTCCACTTCAAAGGACTATCACTGTACTTCTCCAGAAATACTTGCAGATGATGGATATAAAACACCTAGTCTGTGCACTGTGTTCAACTGCATTGGGATGAGAGTGCAGGATACCTTCTTTTCCTGACCCAGGAGATTTCTCTCTGGTTTGTCCATGATCCAGAAGGAACTTGTCAGAGCAATTATCCATTTCAGACTTTGCTCCCACCTCTAAGGCACCCTGTCTCCGAGTAGGGCCACCGTTACCCCCCAGGTTCACGGTGATCAGCTGCACAGAAGGAATCACAGTGACCCGACACCCTGAGCCACCCAGGCCAGGGGCACTTCCACTGCAGTACTCGCCCCGGGAGCCGCACTCCCTCACTCTTCTTCCATTTCTTCTGCAGGTTTCAGGGCACCTCTCCCCACTTTCCTGCCATGAGTGCAGCTGCTAGACAGTCACCTAAGGGTGGGACGTGTCCTGCCTCTCCTAGTGTCCTCACTGCTCACGCACAGGGCCTTCCAGAGAGCAGAGCTCAGCCCACGTCTGGGAATCAAGGAGCCAGTGAGCAGGGCTCCCTCTGTGCTGAGATGTCGTTTCTCCTCCTTTCTTGAAGAACCAAGCGAATGAGGGAGCACGCATCTATGTTACTTTTGCAGAATGACAGACGAGAAGGAGTAAGAAGCAAAAATGAACGATCTTTTATTTCCCTATTTCCTGACCCCATCACTTGACTACTCCATTCTTTCGCCTTTCCAACAAATTCCTATGCCAATGCCCTGTGATTTCATTCCAGAACCCAAACAAGGAGGGAAGATCTCCCACCTTATTTCCAGAACATGACAAAACTCTTAAAACTCTTGAACTGGGTAAGTACAAATGCTGTGGGGTGGATGTCACGCACACACTTAGCTGCCGAAGCTGGTTAAATCTCCTATTCCAAGGAACAACATTTGAGAGCTTCCTCAAGAAAACCAAGCTCTGGATGTCGGAGTCATCGCAGAGAACAGGCCCCCAGAGAGGCTGGCTCTTCACCCTGCTTTCTTCTCCCAACCCTCCCTGGCCCTGCCCTACTTAGAACTCCCGGGGCTCTCTCTTCACACACACAGGGAAGAACCAAAATGTGGCCTCACTTCATGCCCAGCACCCCGCAGGAGAAGCTGCTGACCCTACCAAAGCCTGGAAAGGGCCTGGCCGCCACTGGGACTCAGGCCCCCTCTTCCTCATCGCTCACAGCTCCTTCAGACAGGATCAGGGAGGAACCGCGCTGCCTGTGATTGACCCGGAGCAAATACTCCAGCACTTGCAACTTGCTGGTTTCGGCGTGGGCCCTGGGACCCCACAGGAACTCGTAGCGGGCAGGGTCGCTGCCGGGCACCTGCCGGTACTCCACGTACCCTTCCTGCACCCAGACTTTGGTGAGGAGCTCCCTGGGCTCCCCATAGATGATGTGCTCCTGGCCGGCATACACCCCCATGACCCCCAGCGCTTCCCACACCTCCCCCTCAGGGGCACAGTCGTCCTCCAGGAGGATCACCCCCAGTAGCAGCACCAGGAGGCTGGTCTTGGGCATGCCATGCTCACCGCTCAGCATCCCATCACAGGTGAGACCCAGGACGGTGACCAGGATGTAGGAGTGGTCGCTGGGGTCCACTTCCTTCACGTCCACGCCAAAGACCAGCCTCATGCACTCGGAGGCTTGGCCCAAGATCACTGGGAAGTCGTCCCGGTAATCTTTGCTGACGATCTCCAGCATCTCTGCCTGGTGGGTCGGCTGCTTTTTGCGGTATTTGAGGAGCAGGAACACTACCAGGTCAGCCACTTTCACGTGGAGTTTGTCCTGGAGAGAGGGTTGGGTGACTTCCGGCTCCTCCCAGGTGCTCGACCCCTCCTCATCTAGGTTGCTGGAGCCCTGGTCAGGCTGGCTCCAGGCCGTGGCTGCCTGGGCAGTGGGGGAGGGGCAGGCACTCTGAGGGCTCTGGGGAGGACTCAGGGACTCAGCAGCAGACCCCTCCCCCAGGGGGATTAGGAACAGGACAGAGCAGGAGGAGGAAGGGGAGGAGGAGGAGGAAGTGGAGAAAGTGGAGGGGGAGAAAGGGGAGGGGGAGGAGGAGGAGAAGGAGGAGGAGGAGGAGGAGGGAGGAGATGGGGCCTCCTCCTCCCCAGCCCCGGACAGCTGTGCCTCCATCAGGCCCTGGGCTGGGCCTGGGTCTTCCTCCACCTTCCAGAGCTCACTCCTCTGACCCAGGGGCATGGCGTTTGTGTCGGGCTGAACCTGAAGAAAGATGTGGGATGGCTCCTCAGGGTGCAGCCCAGGCAGCAGAGGCCTGAAGTCCCGGAGCTGACGGTGCGCTGCGTCGGGCTTGGGTGCTCAGGGGTCCCCTCTGGGCTGGGATGGGCGAGCCCCTGGCTCCATGCTCAGAGCAAGTACCTCACCTTGATCACCGGCACTCCCCTGCACCTCCCCTGCTCTGGGACCTTAGAGCCTCCTGCCTCAGACCTAGGCCTCAACTCTGACTTCCTGAAGCCCCGGGAGGACAAAAGGAGGGGTCACTTCAGGGTGCAGGCACAGAGCACAGCACACGGGCCCCAGTGGGGCAGGAGGGCTGGGGCGGACTCTGTGAGGTCCCCACCAGTCCAAGCTGGGCGGTCCCCTCCTTGGCCTCTCAGGGGACTGCTCTTTCCCCTGGCAGGGCCTGGTCCCCACCCCCACAGCCTCAGGTCAAAGGGTCACAGCAAGACCACGCAGCCCTGAGACTCCACAGAAGGTAAGCGAGGGGGCCCACATCTGCCCACGCCTGACAAAGGTCTAAGGGCTCAGCACGGAACCCCAGGGATGGCCAAGCTCGGGGTTCCATCTGTGCCGGGATGGGCGCACCTCTCCGTCTATACCTTGACCCCACGGAAGGCCTGGGAAAACTCCCTGTGTTAACCTGAGGCCACTCTCCTGGTGCCGATGCCTCATGTCTGGGAGACATCAGAAGGAAAAGCCAGGAGAAATAACTTGGCTCACTGATTGTCTGTCTCCCCATGGCCGACAGAAGTGGCAGGGTAGGCCTGGGCCCTGAGGATCCTGCTGTGGGAGACATCCCCTCATTTCTCACCTTCCCCCCT